>NC_086229.1:34687408-34939908 GCF_036321145.2 Pelmatolapia mariae
AAGAAAAGTTCTTCAGAAATAGTTGACAGAGAACACGTCCAATCGCTGAGCAACCTGATAGAGCTTGGACTCTTTGCAGTGCTGTGATCGCTCCCAGAGGCGCATCTGCTAAATATGGTCCCTAAAATACTTATGGAATCACTTCATCTTATAGATTTTAGTCATTGACAATGTTTTTTTTGTTTAAAAAAACTCTGTTTTCAGTTTGACATAAAATAAACTTTTTTTATGAGCAAATTCTTGTTTAAAACAGGCAAAATATTTTAGATACTGACGTAATCAAGGGTGGGATATCCAGCTAGCAGATAAGGCTTAAAGGCTGGTATAGTGCAGTATAGAGTGCACCTGTTAAAGCCACAGCTGAACATCAATCTGCTGGAATCATCTGCTTCTTGTCCATTTGTTGCCTTGTGTGAAGAACACAGACATTGAAAAACTCTCCAGCACAACATTATGAGCTCGAACTTCTAAGTTTGCATTTATAGTGGCCTATGTTGCATTGCATCCCACAACTACTACATAGTAATCTATATTTATTACATTACTATTACTATTATCACTACTCTTCTTTTTTTCCTAATAAGTCTGTATGTTTTCATTATTTTTATGGGTCATCTCATTTTTATCTAAGTTAAGTCTTGTGTGTTTGTGGTCACACACACAAAAGTTCAGTCTGTGTGTGTGACAAAGAGGCAGACAGGAGCAGCTAACATTTGGAAATGGAAGCTTAAATACTGGAAGCTCTAATAAGATAACGCCGCTATGGGCCGTGTTAAAATCAATATTTAATCCTCATTCTGTTGTTTGACAACAATAAGAGAAAAATATGTACTTTAACACATTTATTGGGGATTCAGCTGTGAATGACACCAAGAGGAGAAAAACAGCTGGCAGCAAAGGCAGGAAGGTGTCCTTTCCAGTTAAACAGAAGAGGAATATAAAGATAATGAAGGTCACAGTTTGAATCAGTCATGTTTCATTCAGTACAGTGGAGTACTGATTGATCCAGGATCAGCCCAAATCATCAGCAGTTTGATCCAAGTATGGATTGAAGCGTATTTGTGAAAATGTTGGACTGTTCCTTTATCAGTGTGTAACAGTGTGTGTGAGAGAGCCATGTAATGTCCATGTGTGCATGCTGACTGCTCTGACCCCTCCTCCTTTCAGGGTGGAGCCTGCTGGAGTCCGATGGTTGAGACCAGGTCTGAGGAAGTGTAAGTGTGTTTTTAATGGGATTCATGAAAACAAAGCAGCACACATTCAACCATCTTCATCATGTCAGGAGTCATCATCAAAGTGTCAATCAATGAACAGATGATGGATCAATAACTGCAGCTGGATTGTGTTTGTTCTCTCCATCAGATTCCTGTCAACTCACAATCGACACAAACACAGTGAACACAAAGCTCCAACTGTCTGACAACAACAAGAAGGTGACATATGTGGATGAGGTTCAATCATATCCTGATCATCCAGACAGATTTGATGTTTGTGAACAGCTGCTGTGTAGAAATGGTCTGACTGGTCGCTGTTACTGGGAGGTCGAGTGGAGAGGACACGTTTATATATCAGTGAGTTACAGAAGAATCAGAAGGAAAGAAAGTGGTGCTGGCTGTTTGTTTGGATGGAATGACCAGTCCTGGAGTCTGAACTGCTCTGATGATGGTCCTCATTCTGTCTGTCACAATAGCAGAGTAACACCCTCCTCCTCCTCCTCCTCCTCCTCCTCTGTCTCTAACAGAGCAGCAGTGTATGTGGACTGTCCTGCTGGCACTCTGTCCTTCTACAGAGTCTCCTCTGACACTCTGATCCACCTCCACACCTTCAACACCACATTCACTCAAACTCTTTATCCTGGGTTTATGTTCTGGTCTCCTGGTTCCTCAGTGTCCCTGTGCTGAGTGGAGTGTAAAGAGTGTCTCCTGTTAGAGAAACACTCTGACTGTTGAACAGATAGTTCAGTCTGTACATGTCTGTCTCTTTCACTCACAAACACGTTTTCACATTCATGGATTTAATCAGTTGATGTTAGAAACTCTTCTAAATGATTCCTTGTAAACTTCTTCCTCTTTAGTCCTTTAAAGATGGAAGCTCCCATTATTCCAGGATCCACATGTTGTTTTTCTGTCTTTTTCCACTCAAAGCTTCACAGTGAATATCAGCATGTTGTGTTTCTCTGAAGCTCAGTTCACAACCAGCTCCTCTGCATTTTCAACAAGTCTGAGCTCATTACAGTTTTTCCTGAATGCTTAAACCCTAACTGTGATTCGTATAGCACAATTTCTAAAACTATTAATACTTATAGCAAAACCACTCACTGAGTTTGCAAAACTAAAAGCACAAACACTGCTTGGCACTCAGTTTGCCATTTTGTAACACACACTTTGCAAACCTGTAGCTACAATCCACTGCACAGCACTCTTTTTGCACAACTGTAAACACAACTCACTGCTTTACACTCAATTTGCAAATGATCAACACACTCCTAGCAAAACTATACACATTTATGGCCATTATTTACACTATTTTGCCAACTGTCTGGCACACTGTCACATGTGAAAACTTTTTTAGATAATTAGTTCACTTTGCAATCAGCCTAAGCAGTATAATACAGGTAAGCTCTATGTGTGGAGTACAATGGAGGGAGCAGGAAGAGTGAGAAGTAGAGGAGGCCGAGGAAGAGGACGTGGAGGTGAAGAAGTAGGACGAAGAGGACAACAAGGACAAGGAGGAGCAAGAGGAGGACGAGGAGGGGGAAGAGGAAGGGTAAGAAGAGTAAGAAATAGAATTGCTGGTGACATCAGAGCTACAATAGTGGACCATGTAATCAACCATGGAATGATGAGGGAAGCTGGCCAACGGGTTCAGCCTAACTTGAGCCACTACACTGTAGCAAGCATCATAAGGACATTTTGAAATGAGAGTCGGTTAGTACAGTCACTTTGCACTAAGATTTGTAGCACTGCCATGCTAATGAGAAACACAACAATACCGTAGATGTAAAATTCCAGAAGATATTTTCCCCTGTGCCTTGGACTAGAGCAGCGCTCCCCAACTCCCGGGCCTCAGACCGGTACCGGCCCGTAAGTCGTTTGGTACCAGGCCGCGAGAGTTGAGGCTCAGGTGTGAAATGTATGGTTTTCAGGGTTTTTATCGGTTTTCAGCGTTATTTTGTTATCGTTTTTATCGTTAACTCGCTTTTCCTGGGTCTTTTCACGTGTGTTATGAATAAATCTTCTTCTTTTTTTGGGACCGGTACTAGTTTTATTTTGTTGTGTTTATCCACGACACCTTAAAGGCCGGTCCGTGAAAATATTGTCTGGCATAAACCGGTCCGTGGCACAAAAAAGGTTGGGGACCGCTGCACTAGAGGACATTTCATGTGATGTAGACGAAATTTTGTGGCCAGATCCACAGAGATGACAAAATGTAGACTGATTTCTTTTTTTCCTCAGTGAAATTACTATTTCGTTTTGACTTGGAAATAAACACTTGTGTTTGTTTTGATGTGTGTGAATAAACACCAGTACTTGAAGTTTGGATCCCTCCATGCTTATGGATCTATGACAAAAGTATGAGCTCAAACTGACATGGCCTACCTTGTGCACAGAGAAAGCAAAAGCCAGATGTGTTTTTCATTCATACCATCAGTGTGTAGTTGGTGCATTGTGTGCTTATTACAGTTTTTTCTGAATGCTTAAACCCTAACTGTGATTCTTGTAGCACAATTTCTAAAACTATTAATACTTATAGCAAAACCACTCACTGAGTTTGCAAAACTAAAAGCACAAACACTGCTTTGCACTCAGTTTGCCATTTTGTAACACACACTTTGCAAAACTGTAGGCACAATTCACTGCACAGCACTCTTTTTGCAAAACTTTAAACACAACTCACTGCTTACACTCAATTACCAAATTTCCAACACACTCCTAGCAAAATTATACACATGTATGGCTATCATTAACACTATTTTGCCAACTGTCTGGCACACTTTCACATGTGAAAACTGTTTTAGATAATCAGTTCACTTTGCAATCAGCCTAAGCACTATAAACAGGCCAGAGGTAAGCTGTCTATGTGGAGTACAATGGAAGGAGCAGCAAGAGTGAGAAGAGTGAGAATCAGAGGAGGCCGAGGAAGAGGACGTGGAGGTGAAGGAGTAGGACGAAGAGGATGACAAGGACAAAGAGGTGAAGTTAGAGGAAGAGGACAAGGAGGAGCAAGAGGAGGACAAGGAGGGGGAAGAGGAAGGGTAAGAAGAGTAAGAAATAGAATAACTGATGACATCAGAGCTACAATAGTGGACCATGTAATCAACCATGGAATGACCCTGACGGAAGCTGGCCAACGGGTTCAGCCTAACTTGAGCTGCTACACTGTAACAAGTATCATAAGGACATTTCAAAATGAGAATCAGCTAATACAGTCACTTTGCACTAAGATTTGTAGTACTGCTGTATGCTAATGAGAAACACAATAATACCATAAATGTAAAAATACTGAAATAGTTACTTTACAGAATTGCTAGACGACCAGATGCTGGGGGCAGAGGAAAAATGTTCAGACCAAGAAACCCATATAGTCAATAATGCGATTGCAAATAATTTCATAAGGCTACGTGAAATTCAGCAGCGCATAATTGAGGATGACTGTGAGGGAGACCGGACCGGAGCCAGATATCATTCCGCCCACTTGACCTCCATTGGACTCTCAGCCAGGTTCCCCATAGCACTCCTTTTATTGTGGCTACATGAATATGCATAGGTTCATCAACATATGACGTCTACATACACACAAAGAGTACCTTGCCTGTGCGTTGTGTATGTGTGTGTGTGTTTTTGGGGGTGCGTTTGTGTGACCTCCTGCTGACCAAAAGGGTCATAAAAGCAGGAAACTTACAACACAAGAAACAGATCTTTCAGATAGGATGTATCTACAATAAAACCTCCCCCAACACAGTGGTTGGAGAGGTGGTCAGGATCAAAGGAATGGCTTTGATCCTACTGCTTGAAATAAGACTGTACAAATTTAAGAAACACAATGGCAACATTCAACAATTAGACCTAACACACCTGAAAGTGACAAACTAAGACATTTTCATTATTATCATCACTGCTTAACCAACACACATCTCTCTCTCTGTTTTTTGTTTTTTCTGTCACTACACAATCGATTATACACCTCTAAGCATATATGGTTAAAAATTTCTAAGCATAAATGACAATCAACAATACAAATCTAACAGAAGCTAAACATAATATTAGAAGAAAAGCAAAATAATGATCCAAATCGTGCTCTGAGCTACCGTTTAAAATCACTATCAGACAGTAAAGGCTTCCAAAGACTGCTCACCTCTCAGACTTACTTAAAGATGCTGGTGCTGTCCACAGATCACCTTACCTGCTGGGTTTCCATGATCAGCTTTGTTTCTTGGAGATAAAGGCTGAGCCCTTTATCTCCGGACGCCGGACCTGCTAACCTTACACAATGCAGGCTGGGCTCTCCAGAACCCCAAGCTAACGTAGCTTGATGCTGGCCAGGCTCTCCAGAACCCCCAGCTAACTTGACACAATGCTGTCCAGGCTCTCCTGAACCCCCAGCTAAAACAGAAGATGACTGGACGGGCCCCCCGGACCCTCCAGCGGAGACAGGAGGCTGAACGGGCCCCTCAGATCCTCCAGCAGAGGCAGACGGTTGAAACAGTTCTCCTGAACTGCCAGCGGAGACTTACGGCGGCGTGGGAACTGCGAAGTGCTGGATTGGCTCACTTGAGCTTCCAGCAGGGGCTGATGCAGGACCAGAAGGTATTGAGGCCCCTGGCTGAGGGTGTAGATGAGTGGCTGACTGGATGGGTGAACGCACTGGAGCCTGGACTGATGACAAAGCTAATGACTGTGCTATGAACTGTAACAAAGGTTGTAGTGATTCTGGTTGTGATAGTGGCTGACGGGCTAAAGACTGAGCTACAGGTAGCGGGGCTGATTGTGGTGGAGGTGTAGACTAAGCTAGCGGACACTGCATAGGGGACTGAGCTAGCGGCAACTCGACAGGGGACTGAGCTACTGAGCACTCTCAGGTATGGAGCATTGACTGTAGAAAACATGGACGACGCGACCCTGCGTCCTACCATTGTGCAAAAATGAAGCCAAAATATCCCGCTTGTGGAGGCTGCCATCTTGCAAATTTGGAGCCAGAGTCTGCGCAGTAGTGACTTGAGGTGGAGCGACTGTGTAACGCTCCCACCCACACACCCGCTGGACATGACCGCAAACACGCCCCCCTACACTTTTTACGTAGCCCGGCTGCTCGAGTTTTTTTGCTGGTTTACCGCGACTGACGACTCCTTTAATTAAGGTAAATACAACCATGTCACTGTTATAAAAAAAAAGACACAGCTTATCATCTTATAGTTCTAAAATCACTTTGTTGTTAATTCGTTAGCTAGATTAGCCACTAGCATACGCGCTGTGTTGGAGGCCTGTTGCTACCTAGTTAGCGATGCTACACACCTGCTACTCTAATAGTCTGTGTTATTGAAGGATTCAGCACTTCTGTTTGTTTTTATCCATTTTTAGACAGCGATGAGATCATCTGCACACTCTACAGAAGCCCAGAGTTACTGTTAATATCAAAAATATCATGCTGTCCTTTGAGATTTTAACATAAGACTGTAAATGTAATGGATCTAAAACTGTTCAAATCTTCAGAGCCCTCTACAGCCTGGTAACATGGAGACTTTAAAAACAGCAGCAGAACGTTTCAGTAGTGTTGTCTAATTTGTCCTTTTCATTTAATAATAGAGTCCATATTATATCCACAGCTACATTCACCCTGGAGAGAAACTAGTGAGGGAGACTATCAGGACCAAGCTGGGTTTCCTGGGTCCAGAGGTTTGGAGAAACTTCTTCCTTTTCTTTCATCACAGCTGTCCTGTGCCAGATGTTCTGTTGACCGACTGAGAGAGGCATCATTTAAGAAACACCAGGAAGACTGAAGCTCATCGCATTGATCAAGCAGGACTCCTGATCTTCACCAGCAGCTCCCTCACAGGGAAATCTTCAGCACTCTTCCGTAGGCCTGATCCAGGAGATGGATACGCCCAGCATTTCATGAACACTGTGATGGAGACCTTTGGTTTGTGTAATGTTATAAATACTCGGATACTCCCCAGAGGCTCCAGACTTTTATGTAAAGATATTCTGTAGAAAGTTATATATTTAAAAATATATGATCCTCTCTGGTTACTCTGGTATGAATAACTTTGAATCACTTTATGGTAAATAACACACAATCTGCAAAAAACTGGGAAAGAATTCCAGATGAAAAGTTTGTAGTTCAACATACAAGTGACGACCTTTGACCTTCATCAGGTTTTATTTAATTGTGTTAGAGAAAATCTCATATGCTCTTCATGCAGCTGAGTACATCAAGTATTTAAAACGGAAGCTGTGCTGGTCTGAGATCAGCAGCTTTGTGAAACACCAAACTGAGGTCCTGTTAATGCTGATATGTAGTGACACAGTTACATGAGTGATTAATCCTTTTGTTTTTTTGTCTTTAACTTTATCAATAAAGCTGCAGCTTTCACTACAGCACATGTGGTACTTTAACCTTTGCACTGTTTTCATCAGTTCATTTTGCAGTTAACATGTGAACATGTTGGATGATCTGTCTGCTGTCACTGGGTGGTGCTGAGGTCTGAATCTGAGGGCAGCTCCTGTAATCACAAAGAGAACAGAACCATCAAACTCAAATTTAAATTGTATCCCTCAAAACTGAAATAAAGCTGATTCTTCTGTCCTCACACACTCAGGATCTGAAGTTCTTCTCTTACATTTTTTCAGTATTACACTACAGTACTTTAATCCATAGTTCCCGATTAATGAGGAGTTACTGAAGTACAAGCTTTTACTGTCTGTAAAAAGATTTTTATTAAATGCATTGCTGTTTGTGATTCATATTGCTTGCTGGAAGCTCGTCCTTGGACGGCCTGCTGGGCGGGAGAGCACGCCTGTGTAACATGTCTTGATAAAAAGAGGAACGGAATGTTCCAGTAAGATAGCCACATACTGTTGTATAGTCATTTTTCTGAGAAGAGCGAAAATACGCCGCCCTGTTGTGTGGGCACCAGTGACTATAAATGCACGAATAAAAAGGTACACAGTGTGACTCTCTCTCGAGATGTTCACCCATGTACATGTGATTTATTACGCTGTCTCATTGTGTTCTGTTTATATTTGCAGTTTGCCATTTGGGATTTTCTAACACTGTCTTTACAGATGTGGCAAGAGACTGAAAACATGCTGTTGTTTGCATATATTTGATATTCAGTTCTGCACAGGAGCTGAAGCAGCGTGCAGCCTGTTGCTTTTACAGTATAATACTTGTAATAAAAGTACAGTAACAGTAATTAGTGACTGATTAGCCCGGGGCGTTTCTCTTGATTTCTTTAGTAAGTTCATTTGTTAGGTTTTGTATTGTTGATTGTCATTTATGCTTAGAAATATCTACTCATATATGCTTAGAGTTTTATAATTAGTTGTAGATTAATAGAAGTTTGATCCTTAGTAGTCTGCAGACACACGTTGTGTGCATTCCAGGGTGTCCTGGTATTCAAACCCACATCCTGGGAGCATGGGAGAGGTCGTACCTTGTCTTATTGTTTTATGGTAGGATAAACGTATCTATGTCTGTTTTACTCTAAGTGCATTTTGTTTAGATGAACTGCTGGACTTCCAGGCCAGCAGGGTTAGGAAGTCATTTTATGGACACACACACACACACACACACACACACGTGCAGGGTATTCTTTGTTCACATGTATAACTATGTAAGCTGTTATATGTTAATGACCCTATGCATATTCATGGAATCACAATAAAAGAGCAGTGTTACGGGGGAGCGGACGAGAGCAACTGGGGTCAAGCGAAGGAACGGCGCCTTTCCAGTTCTCTCCCGTGCACGTGAAACATGAAGAACTTGCCTACTCGTGTCTTGCTTGCTGTGTAATTACATTGCCTTCAACGTTCCAGCGAATAGGGTTAAGCTACAAACCTATCATTAATTGGTCCTTCGACGCCGGAGCTCCCATTCACCGAGGAGAGAACCCTGACGTCAGCAAGACGTGATTTGTCATCGGGCCGGTGGATTAGCTGTTTGTTTTCTCTCCTTGACGAATGACGATCGGCGGGATCCGAGGCTGATATTACACGCTAAGCAACGCCGAGTAAGTTGAAAGAGTGACTCTATAATTGTGAAAGATTGGGTTAGTGTCCCGAAAGGTTGGGTTAGTGTCCCACAACTGCGTTAGGGTCCCGAAAGAGAGGTTTTGGTAAAATCGCCCAAGGGCCCAAGCGTCCAGTGAGTGTCCGGTTTTGAAATCGCCCTGGGTTTGTGTCCCGAGCGTCCCTTCATTGGGCTTTATTGCGCGACTGGGTGAGTGTCCCAGACGTGGGTTAGGGTCCCCAGAATTGGTTTAGGGTCCCAGAACTGGGTTGGTGTCCCGAGCGGTCCGGTGTGAGTCCGGAGTAGGCCTATTTTGTGTTGATGTTGTGTGAATGCTGCGGAGCAGGCATGGTCTGTGACACGGTTGTTGTTATCATGGGTTCCCGAGCAAGTAAGACTGCCTCACAGGGAGACAACACATTTTTGCAAGAATTTACTCCCAACAGTGCGAGGTATTTATATTCTCATGACTGTCATGAGTGTGAATTGGTTGCGGGAGAATCTCGAATGTTGGAAGTTTTCAGAAAACACAGCAGCCTTGAAGAGCGTGCAGAGAAGGCCAGCCCACATCAGCAGCAGTTAAGCTCTTGTGAATGGCTTTCACCCACCCATTGCTGATTTCATACCCGTCAAAACTGCCAATACACACATGTTTAGATTTTTATTTTTTTTTATCTTTTTTTTAGCTTGCCCTGATCAACAACAGCCATGCTCCAGACCACAGCTTTAATTGAGGTGGATGAGTGTTAAAAGCAATGGCGTAGATTTGGTTTTGGCATTGGTGGGGACGGATGATTCAACCACCGAACCCTGCCCTGTTTCTTTTCTTTGCTTCTTGATAAAAGGGGACAAATATATTTGCCTACATATGCTATTCTACATGCTTTTAAACCATTTAAAATTACAATTCAATATCCAGCGATTCAATAATCACTGGATATTGGTGGGGACATGTCCCTTCCATCCATGCCAAATCTACGCCCTTGGTTAAAAGTAATCTGCATTAAGCTTAGGGTTGCTCGAATTCTGTACAATGACATATGAGATGAAGTAAAATAGGTAAATATTTAAACTAATGACGTGCATAGAAGCACTTGACCGGTGTGAAAGACTGTCATTCTAATATGAGCCATTGTTGAGATATAGAGCACCCCTATGAAAACAATTAATATGCTGAACCCTGTATAAAACGGCTAAAACTACATGAATGAGAAGCTGAAATTAATATGTGCAAGTCTTTGCCACTGTGGGCAAAGCACGCAACCACTGTGTGAGGTTGCGTTGCTGTCTCTTCTGAGCTGATGAGCAAGCTACACATTATCAGATCGGGAGCTGGCTGAGAACTCATCAAAGAGAGGGGAAGAGAACTATGATAACTCGAGTATGTAGCGTATCCGTGAGTTCAGCTTCTTCTTTCAGATGCGCAGCAGTTTTCCTGCATCTTGACTCGTGTGTAGAGTGTTCATAGCATCAGCATCATGTTCTTGTTTATTTGTTTTGTTGGGCTGAAAAATAATTAAATAAACTTGTGATCATACTTATGGATCACCATGGCACATATCATCAGCCATATGATTATTTATGCAGATGAAAAAATGAGTGTGAATGTGCCTGACGTCGCAGTGTGTGTGTGCGTTGTGTAAAAGTAATTGTCTCCAATTGTGAGAGCGGTGATTCTGCAGGTCACCGGCTAGTGTAAAGAAAAAATAGTAAAAAAGAGACGAAATTTACATTGTAGATGAAAAATGATTATAGGAAAAGGGTTTTGTGTCTATCAGCCAAGAAACAACTACAATCAAATTTCTGCTTTTAAGAAAGGAGAGTTCACAAAAGACAGAGAGAGAGTTCTGTGTGTCGGTTAAGCAGTGATGATAATAATGAAAATGTCTTAGTTTGTCACTTTCAGATTAAAGCAGACCTGGATCGATTTTCCACATGCAGCAGTCGGAATAAAGTTATAGTTTAAGATCATTGGAAACCTTCAGGCCAGGTTTCTGGCTAACTTATTTACAGCTCCATGTGTCCCTCAACCTCACAAGCGAGCTCTCACTCCTCCCTGAAGACAAGGAATGCAGCTCCAAGAGCAATAACATGGCAGATAAAGAGACAGCAGCAAAGTCCTGAGCAAAGAGTCCCAGCAAGCAGCAGCAGTGTGGACAAACAGCAGTGGAGAAGAAGAGCAAACCCATCATCCTGACTGATTGATGAATGGCACTGTGTTTCCAACAAGCTGCAACTTCACTGTGCTTGTGAAAAGAACGTTTGAGGAGACTGTTGGAGGTTGACATATGCCACCTTTGGAGAAAATGGCAAGAAGAGACAGTGGAACACAGGACGAAGCTGAAGAAGAACTGCCGGCTGTTGGACTGTTGAAGTGGGAGAGGACAACAGAGTGAGAGTAAGTAAGGACACAGAGGAATGCTGTTGTTTAATCTGGGAAATCAAAATTTGGGTTAGCAAACCTGGGGAAAATAATACTGACTAAAAAAAATAAATAAAATAAATAAAGTTCTGGTTTGACCAACCAGTGATCAGACAATAAATTTAGTAGTTAATATAGTAAATTGGGAGATGCTTTCTGCCTGATTGATGCAGCACAAAATATTTTACTGTATGAGGGAAATTCTATTTTGGTGATAATATTTTGAACATGCATTTCTGTTGTCCTGTCATCTTAGTGGGTTAATAGCTGATATGAAAATTAGTTGGTCGTTCTTAGATTAATGAAAGGTGATTGAATTCTAGCACGAGTGAATGGGATGTGTTTGAGTTTGTTAGAGTGGAGACTATAAAACACTGAGTTTCCTGGTGTGATGTGCGAGTGAATCCTGCACCCAGATACACAACTCTGAATACATAAGAACAAACTTCTTTTGTGAAATACCTGATGACACGTCACATGTTTTATGATGAAGGGGAAAAAGGAAAACTTCATAAAATCTGTGGCCTAAATGAGTAAAAAGTAAAGATTAAATTCATAGCTAATGAGACATGAGGCTTATGTTGTGTGTTGTGCGACTGATGGTTGGTTTTGAATTAATCTAGCTGATGATTTTTCTTTTGTTGTGAAGTTGAGCCTGCCAATTAGTATGATGGTATGATAAATCATGCTAATGGTATGATTTACCCTCCTGAGATGAGGAGCGTGTGTCATGATTTAACGAGGCCTTTTTATTTTGATACTTTCACAGTGCACTGAAAGTTTTGTTTGATGATCTGTGTTTGAGCAGATCTGCACGATTAGAACAAAAGCGCTATACGACACGTTGTCAAGAAAATTGTTGCAAGTGGGCTTCTCCATTACAATGGGCTCGGGAGAAAGTCACTTATCTGGGATAATTAAAATGAAAGTCCCTGTCAAAAAGGATTCACCGAGATAATCCATCTAAAGTTCTTTTTCTTTTTTAAAATGACGTCATTTTGCTGTGGGTGGAAATGAAAATGCGATGATATTTTCCACTACCAGCAAAGAAAGAATGGACAATGGAGGAGTCATAAATATCCCCCACAGGACAGAGGCCTGAAGTGAGGTGATGGGGGTTGGCAGAGGCCATAAAACTCGAGTGCTGACAAGGTCTGCAGCTTTCAAGATAGCTGAGACCCATGTTGACAAACAACAAACTCAACTGGTATGTCTGAATGTCTATTCTACAAACATTTGGACTCTGGTCCTATGGATAATGATAGAAACAACTGGAAGAGACATTTATGACGCCCTGCAGAACTTAAACCACTCTGCAGAGAGAACTGTGTGATTTACATGTCTTGCGGAGGAGCACCACCAAGCTGGAGTGTTTTTGAAAATGTTAATTTCTCTTTTGACCATTAACAATTCATTTGTTTGCTTGTAGGATGCAGTTTACCATTGAATGAGATCAATGAGAAATTGGATAACTGCTAATACATTTGTCAAACTGTGTGCGTTACAGTAATTTAGAGTGATTGACATATGCTGAGTATAAAAATGGTTGCATCGACACTGTCAGACATGAGGTATTCATAACTGGGTACTTTTCTAGCATAACTGCCAAAAAGGGGGGAATGTTAGGTTTTGTATTGTTGATTGTCATTTATGCTTAGAAATATCTACTCATATATGCTTAGAGTTTTATAATTAGTTGTAGATTAATAGAAGTTTGATCCTTAGTAGTCTGCAGACACACGTTGTGTGCATTCCAGGGTGTCCTGGTATTCAAACCCACATCCTGGGAGCATGGGAGAGGTCGTACCTTGTCTTATTGTTTTATGGTAGGATAAACGTATCTATGTCTGTTTTACTCTAAGTGCATTTTGTTTAGATGAACTGCTGGACTTCCAGGCCAGCAGGGTTAGGAAGTCATTTTATGGACACGCACACACACACACACACACACACACACACACACACACACACACGTGCAGGGTATTCTTTGTTCACATGTATAACTATGTACGCTGTTATATGTTAATGACCCTATGCATATTCATGGAACCACAATAAAAGAGCAGTGTTACAGGGGAGCGGACGAGAGCAACTGGGGTCAAGCGAAGGAACGGCGCCTTTCCAGTTCTCTCCCGTGCACGTGAAACATGAAGAACTTGCCTACTCGTGTCTTGCTTGCTGTGTAATTACATTGCCTTCAACGTTCCAGCGAATAGGGTTAAGCTACAAACCTATCATCATTCACCTGCACAGATTAGCTGAACGAACCCCGATAGCCGAGTGCTCATCTTAGCTAGCTAGGTCTCAGGAGCTAGCTAAGGACAGTAGTTACTGATTAGCTTACAAAAACGATTAACTTACCGAAAAAGTGCAGCGGGGCCTCGGGTCCTTCTGTCGGGTAGTCCAGTTTACTGAAGAACACCTCAGGCTGTCAGGTTAAAACACTCGGTCGTGTTTTCGAAGCGTAAACGCTGGCCCTCCTCTCAGAGCCTACGCTCTATCTTATATTCCCGAATAGAGATACGCAAGTTTCTCCGTGACTGCATCTGTCAGTCAAAGCTGTTATGATGATGTTTCACCCCAATTTAACATCACCGCGGTAGGAATTACATTGAAACTTATGGGAAAGGAGACCCCTTGGACATCAATCAGCATGATGAGAACTATTGATAACAAAAGAAAGAATCTTTGGAAAAAACTTATCTGAGGAGAATAAATTTATTTTAGTCTGACCCCAGTCCCATCCGCTAACATGGAGGAGGCGGGGTTTATGACCTATACTGCAGCCAGACACCAGGGGGCGATAGAGACGTTTTGGCTTCATTTTTGGGGAGCTGTGGCATCGTCCATGTTTTCTACAGTCAATGCTCTGGAGGCTTGGAAGAGCTAGCTTGTTCACCCATCAGTCTACCACCTCACCCACCCCCTGATCCAGATTTACGCCCTAGCACTATCCCTGGTTAGGCTATCTGACCGGTCCCCTGCTCAGGCACCAGCTTTACTAGCCCAGGCTGCAGCACTGTCACCATCTTTAGCTCTGCCAGTAGCTCCACTAGCACCTCTGTTCGACCATTAGCCTCCCCAGTCCAGTCAGTTCACTCACCTGCTGTTCAGCTTCCAGCTCAGTCTCCTCCTGTTCTCCAGTCCCCTGTAGCTCAGTCTCATCCTGTTCTCCAGTCCCCTGTAGCTCAGTCTCCTCCTTTTCTCCAGTCCCCTGTAGCTCAGTCTGCTCCTGTTCTCCAGTCCCCTGTAGCTCAGTCTCCTCCTTTTCTCCAGTCCCCTGTAGCTCAGTCTCATCCTGTTCTCCAGTCCCCTGTAGCTCAGTCTCATCCTGTTCTCCAGTCCCCTGTAGCTCAGTCTGCTCCTGTTCTCCAGTCCCCTGTAGCTCAGTCTCCTCCTGTTCTCCAGTCCCCTGTAGCTCAGTCTCCTCCTGTTCTCCAGTCCCCTGTAGCTCAGCCTGCTCCTGTTCTCCAGTCCCCTGTAGCTCAGTCTCCTCCTGTTCTCCAGTCCCCTGTAGCTCAGTCTCCTCCTGTTCTCCAGTCCCCTGTAGCTCAGTCTGCTCCTGTTCTCCAGTCCCCTGTAGCTCAGTCTCCTCTTCTTCTCCAGTCCCCTGTAGCTCAGTCTGCTCCTGTTCTCCAGTCACCTGTAGCTCAGTCTCATCCTGTTCTCCAGTCCCCTGTAGCTCAGTCTCCTCCTGTTCTCCAGTCCCCTGTAGCTCAGTCTGCTCCTGTTCTCCAGTCCCCTGTAGCTCAGTCTCCTCTTCTTCTCCAGTCCCCTGTAGCTGAGTCTCCTCTTCTTCTCCAGTCCCCTGTAGCTCAGTCTCCTCTTGTTCTCCAGTCCCCTGTAGCTCAGTCTGCTCCTGTTCTCCAGTCCCCTGTAGCTCAGTCTCATCCTGTTCTCCAGTCCCCTGTAGCTCAGTCTCCTCTTCTTCTCCAGTCCCCTGTAGCTCAGTCTCATCCTGTTCTCCAGTCCCCTGTAGCTCAGTCTCCTCCTGTTCTCCAGTCACCTGTAGCTCAGTCTCATCCTGTTCTCCAGTCCCCTGTAGCTCAGTCTCCTCCTGTTCTCCAGTCCCCTGTAGCTCAGTCTCATCCTGTTCTCCAGTCCCCTGTAGCTCAGTCTCCTCCTGTTCTCCAGTCACCTGTAGCTCAGTCTCATCCTGTTCTCCAGTCCCCTGTAGCTCAGTCTCATCCTGTTCTCCAGTCCCCTGTAGCTCAGTCTCCTCCTGTTCTCCAGTCACCTGTAGCTCAGTCTCATCCTGTTCTCCAGTCCCCTGTAGCTCAGTCTCCTCCTGTTCTCCAGTCCCCTGTAGCTCAGTCTGCTCCTGTTCTCCAGTCCCCTGTAGCTCAGTCTCATCCTGTTCTCCAGTCCCCTGTAGCTCAGTCTCCTCCTGTTCTCCAGTCACCTGTAGCTCAGTCTCATCCTGTTCTCCAGTCCCCTGTAGCTCAGTCTCCTCCTGTTCTCCAGTCCCCTGTAGCTCAGTCTGCTCCTGTTCTCCAGTCACCTGTAGCTCAGTCTCCTCTTCTTCTCCAGTCCCCTGTAGCTCAGTCTCCTCCTGTTCTCCAGTCCCCTGTAGCTCAGTCTCATCCTGTTCTCCAGTCCCCTGTAGCTCAGTCTGCTCCTGTTCTCCAGTCACCTGTAGCTCAGTCTCATCCTGTTCTCCAGTCCCCTGTAGCTCAGTCTCCTCCTGTTCTCCAGTCCCCTGTAGCTCAGTCTCATCCTGTTCTCCAGTCCCCTGTAGCTCAGTCTCCTCCTGTTCTCCAGTCACCTGTAGCTCAGTCTCATCCTGTTCTCCAGTCCCCTGTAGCTCAGTCTCATCCTGTTCTCCAGTCCCCTGTAGCTCAGTCTCCTCCTGTTCTCCAGTCACCTGTAGCTCAGTCTGCTCCTGTTCTCCAGTCACCTGTAGCTCAGTCTCCTCTTCTTCTCCAGTCCCCTGTAGCTCAGTCTCATCCTCTTCTCCAGTCCCCTGTAGCTCAGTCTCCTCCTGTTCTCCAGTCCCCTGTAGCTCAGTCTGCTCCTGTTCTCCAGTCACCTGTAGCTCAGTCTCATCCTGTTCTCCAGTCCCCTGTAGCTCAGTCTCCTCCTGTTCTCCAGTCCCCTGTAGCTCAGTCTCCTCTTCTTCTCCAGTCCCCTGTAGCTCAGTCTCATCCTGTTCTCCAGTCCCCTGTAGCTCAGTCTCCTCCTGTTCTCCAGTCCCCTGTAGCTCAGTCTCCTCCTGTTATCCAGTCCCCTGTAGCTCAGTCTGCTCCTGATATCCAGTCACCTGTAGCTCAGTCTCCTCCTGTTCTCCAGTCCCCTGTAGCTCAGTCTGCTCCTGTTCTCCAGTCCCCTGTAGCTCAGAAGATGTCGGACACGGCTGAAGCAAGTGGCTTTTTTATGAAATGGACATATTCCCGCCTCTTCACTTTTCTGAAACAAGCAGACAAGAACATTACAGCAATGTGTAAAAACTATCGGCTGCTGTTAATAGCGTGTCTAATCTAGTGAAGCGCCTGACACGAGAGCATAGACGAACACTTCTGAGTGATCCTTGTTCATCATCCATGGATAACACCGCGGCAACTCCTGCTAAGCAGGCAAAACTTGATTTCACTTCAGCAGCACAGAAGGTGCTTAAAAAGGTGAGCTTAAAAAGGTGAGCTTAAAAAATGACTGCAGGCTATATTGTGGAAGAAATGCTAACGCTGTGTACTGTAGAGTCTATGTCTTTAAAAATAATAAAATAAAATTTAAAGAGTTTAATTTCTATTGTTTGTCCACTCAAGGTTTATAGGGATTTTAAGAAGTATTTAGTTAAATTACTTATTTAGTAATTAAGTTACTTTTCTGACACAGTAATTAGATAAGTATTTTAAATATAATATTGATGAAGTAATTAGTAATTAATTACTTTTTTTAAAGTAACTTACCCAACAGTGTGGACGGGAGACAGATTTCTTTCTGTTTGTTTGTCTCTCCTTGGACTGTGAGTCATAAATGAATGTGTTCTGGAAACTGTGTGTATATTTCTGTGTCTTCTATTTCCCATAAAGCAACAGACTGAAGTGCTTGATGTCACACAAGTCTTTTATTTGAAGGATTCCAGTTACAAACTGCTCCTGCAAATCTAGACTCTGGTCCGAGCTCTCTGTGAACGCCACATGATTCACATATTTATCCCTGTTATATGCATTTATACATGTCTCTCGCTCACATTCTTCTGTGGCTGCTGTGGAAACTGAATCTCCAGGAGGAACCCACCCGAGGGATAAATAAAGTTTCACCAAATATAATCTAAATCTATCTAATGATTGAGTCCATGTGTTTGGTCTCTGAGCTGTAAGCAGCTTCATCTGCAGCCTTCTCTTCCACTGACCCAGAGGAATTCCTTTATCCTATAAAACATGTGGAACACTGGTGCTGCTCCCAGTAGGACCATCAATATTCCTGCACACTGTAAATGACTGGACTAGTTTGGAGTTTCCTTCTCCTCATATCTTCATTGAATCTTCATTCAGCACATGTTGTAACCCTGCTGATTTCTGCAGGTCATTCAAAGGAGAGCAGCCTGTGAAACATCAGCTTTGAGTTAGAAAGAAACATTTAGGGTCAGATTTACTGACGTCTGCAGCAGCACAAAGACTTCTTTAGATAGTAAAAAGCTTCTGGATTTACTGACGCGGCTCTTTCTCAATATTCAATTACTTCATAAGTTCACACAAAAAAATGGTCACATGTGTAAGCAGTTTGTGCTTCACCCGACTGTAACAGGCCCAAATAAACTCCTCAGCTCTGCGTTGTTGTATTTTTAAAGAACACAAGGAATCTGTGCAGATTTATGTCCTGAGTGGAAATATAACAGTGTGGGGTACAAATGGCTTCACCACTCCACATAGCACACTCTGGTGTAGCTTCAGCAGACTGACAGTCATTTCCGCAGCCAGCCTCGACTAAGCGGCCACACCAACAGAGGGCGCTGTTTCCCCCATTGCACTGACATTTGTGGCAATAATAGCATAGAAACCCTGTTACACATGTATGCCTGAATAAAAACAAACAGGTGAGATGTTAGAAGGCTTTGATTTTTATTAGAGTAGACAATCACACTGACAATAGACAGCAGGGGTTTGGAAGAGAACTGAACAAATATTGAACATATAATCTGATCATTTTTAGAGCAGCATTCAGCATCTCCACGTATTAACACATTGTTTCTGCTCCCGCTAAAAATGTTTCCTCTTAAATGCAAATATTTTATTGTTAGATTTAATTTAGAGTGTTAAATATCAACACTTCACAGAGTTTTTTTGATTCTCCATCCGATGGAAGACAAAACACTGCTCAGTCGACCATTTCACACTTTATTCTCTCACAAAATGACTTGAGACTAGAAGGGAGATGTGCCCTGCATGACACCGATCTCAAAATGGTGACATGCGTTTTTATTACCAGCTCTCTCATTCTAGTCTAAACAACAGTGTCTCAGTAACTTTACACTAGAAGTTGGTCCCCTGTTATCTACTTTCTCCCAGGAAGCGTGAGCGAGAGTCTACAGCAGGGGTCTCAAACTCAAATGAGCCGCGGGCCACTTCTGGCACCGTCATCTCATTGGACGGCCACTTTAGTGTTCAAGTAGTACAAAAACACAAACACAAAAACACCCTCTAATATTTCCTAAAATGTAGTGTTTTGTTTGTTTTATTTAATTCCAAATATTGTGTAACAAGACAAAATTGCAAACATGAGCGCAATTTTTTTTCTCACTCTTAACTATCTGAAGCCTTTCTGCTTCAGTTTCATTTGTCATATGCAAGTTAGCACAGGGTCAACACTGCAATAAAATGTATTTGATGAGCAGAAGACGGTCACTCAGCAGGATAGTACAGTATAGTACAGTAGTTTCATTGAACTACCAAATAAACAGCTCTTTCTGGCCAGACACGTGGCAGCACTTTTGCTACAGTTTTGTTTGTATTTAACACAATAAAAATGCAGGCATAAGCGTAAACATTAGTTTTTGACTGCAAATGAAAATTGTTTTCTTTCCAAATAAATCTCTCAGTGAACTAACACAACCCTCAACATGTTCGCACTCTCTTGTTACCTCGGCCAGGTCCGCGGCTCCGAACCGTGGTAAGGAGACCTCTGGCTAATACTTTGGTTTCCATGTCGGGCTCGTAGCCGGAACGAGCTTTACTGTCTGGGTCAACTTTGCTAGTGAGAGACAGAGAGAGGCGTTGAAAGGCTGCTCCAGCAGAACTTATTGTTTCGGAGGAAAACACGAACACAGTGTACAGTCGAGTCTTAATAGCTTATTTACAACTGGGCTCGTCAGGCACTCTTTTTGACTGCAGTGGTTATTATTATATTTACATGTTGACATCTCCCGTTTCTGCTCGATGACAACTCGTACTTTTTGACTCTCCTTTTTCTCCCTCACTCATGCTCACACACACACAGCAGGAGAGATGGTCCCACACGTTCTCCCTGCAGCAAGGACTACACCGCCCGTGAGGCTACAGTCTTAAAGGGCCATGCCTGTAACACTCTGCCATTGTATTAAATTATTTTTCGTATAATAATTAAAAAAAAAAGTTTCTTCACATCAATATGCGGGCCGCAAGTAGAGGTGACATGGGCCGCAAATGGAGTTTGAGACCCCTGGTCTACAGCCTTCTACCCCCAAGGACATGTCGTCTAATGCCTTTATTTTCAGGGCCGTGTCCGCCTAATACTACAATAAATGGTTATGTGGCATTTTAGTTCATATAAAGAATTGAGGCTCTTCAAATAATTTCATCTCAAAAAGCGTCAGCTGTTTAAAATAGAACAGATCATGAAAAGACCAGAAAGGGTTCAGGACGCACGCTGAAGTCATGTGCCGACCAGCTGGTGGGGGTGTTCACCAACATCTTCAATCTGTCTCTGCAGCAGGCTGCAGTCCCAACATGCCTCACATCAACTACCATCATTCCTGTGCCCAAAAGACAGTCAGTAAAATGTCTGAATGACTGTCGCCCGGTCGCTCTGACACCAATTATCATGAAGTGTTTGAGAGACTCGTTCTTTCACACATCAAGGCCAACATCCCTGCTGACCTGGACAGCCTACAGTTTGCTTACTGCAGGAACAGATCAACAGAGGATGCACTCTCAATCACACTTCACACCAGCCTTACTCATCTGGAGCATCCCAGTACAAATGTTAGGATGCTATTTGTAGATTTCAGCTCAGCATTTAACACCATTGTGCCACACAAACTTGCTGAAAGCTGAATGACCTGGGACTAACCACCAAACTTTGCTCATGGATCTTGGATTTCCTCACAAACAGGCCACAGAAGCTCAGGGTGGGCAACCTTACATCAACTGCTATCACCATTAAAACAGGAGTACTGCAGGGCTGTGTTCTCAGTCCAGCTCTTTTCACTCTATTCACACACGACTGCAAACCCATCCACTCCTCTTCTAACACCATAGTGAAGTTTGCTGATGACACTACAATAGTGGGAAGGATATCAGACGAGTCTCACTACAGAGAGGACGTCCAACATCTAATCAGATGGTGTGGAAACGACAAGCTGGTTCTGAACACTGCCAAACAAAGGATTGGTTGTAGATACAGGAGAGCCAAGAAAACAACACGACCACATGAATGGTGAGGAAGTTGAGGGTGAATGACATTAAATTCCTGGGCCTACACATAACAAAAGATCTCACATGGACTATTAACACATCCCACTTAGTGAAGAAAGCAAAGCAGAGACTTTTCTTCCTAAGGAAACTTAAAAAAAGCAAATGTGCCAACCCAGCTCTTAGTAAACTTTTACAGGAGCAAAATAGAGAGCATCTTCTGTCACTGCATCACAGTGTGGTACTTCAGCTGCACTGCAGGAAACCGTCGAGCTCTGACCCAGACTGTCAAAGTGCGCAGGGGATCATTGGAACCAAACTCCCGAATCTCCACACAGTCTATGGTAGCTGTTTACAGAAGCCAGCTAGCTGCATCATCAAGGACCCAACGCATCCAGGTCACAGACTTTTTGTACCCCTCCCATCAGGGAAGATATACATGCCAATCAGAACCCACACAAACAGACTAAAGAACAGCTTTTTCCCCAGAGATGTTGCCTGTGTCACCCCTCCCCCAACACACAATATCTAACTCTCCCTCTCTCTCCTTTACCCATGTCATTAGTGATGGGATTTCTGGCTCTTTTTAGAGAGCCGGCTCTTTCGGCTCCCAACCGGCTCTTCAGGTTGTTTTGTTGCTTTAATTAATTTATTATTAACAATAATATAAAATTATGCACAAAAGGAATTACTAATGTAAAAAAGTGGTTTTATTCATATATATGTTTATATATATGTGGTGGCCCCTAGAGACAAAGCACGTACAAACTCCAAAACACATTTCTAGCGTTAACTGAACTTCCAAAACAGAGCTACCTAGATCACTTAAATTACACAATTGAAAGCATATGTGTATGGTTTGTGTATTTATAGACAAGCACTCATATATATTCAAATAATTTTTAAAAAATGTTAATTTACCTCTTACTACCACACACCAAATCCGGTCGTTGGTACTTCCTGGCTTGTTTAGCCACTAGGTAACAAAAGCTCAACACTGCGCCTAGGATTCTGGAGCACTTCTGTTGTGTTTTATAAGTGTTTCGGAGTTTGTACGTGCTATGGAGTTTTTAAGTGTTTTGGAGTTTTTACATGTTTTGGAGTTTGTACGTGTCCTTCACCATTGACGCGTCTGAGTTTAGGACAAAATGCATTCTGGGATATTTAGCTGTACCAAGTCCACACAAGCCACCGATGCATGCTGGAACAGTACTTGGTCTTGTTGGGAAATCAGTTTTACCCCGGTTCTTTTATTCGTCGAGGCATCCAGAAACGGCACCGGAACTCAGTAGTTATTTTCACAAAACCTTTATTCATCCTTATTCATCTTCATTTAAGCATGCACTTCTAGAAGGGAAGACGAGGCCGGTGTCCCTCTGCAAAGATCTTCACCCCTTTGTTAGTCACAGCCAGCTTTATAGAAGCGGCCGCATCATAAAACCCCCATGGTGTGCTCCAAACTCTGTCCCTGTGTGTATGCACGAGCACGTGAGTGCCGGTGTGTGCGCGTACCCACGTGTATGGGCAGAAATCTGTGCCATCAGAAACTGAATTTGAATAAGTTAAATTTGAATTGCTCAGATTGAATCTGAATTGTAACTTGAATAAATGCTTTTGAAAACTGAATTTGAATTAGTCTGATTTGTATGTGTATTTGTAATGTTTTATTAAACCTTAAAATAATAAATGAGTTCAGGGTGCTGGGAATTTAATTCTGAGAATGAGAGTCACTTAGCAATTCACTACAGAGACCTCAAACAATAAATATACTTATCATCTCTACCTTCAGTTTAGTCCAATGATTGTCTGACATAAACGTACTAGTACACATCTCACACTGATAAATAAAGCACTCAGCATTAGATGAGTCAGATTCGATACAAGTTTAAGGAACCTGGATGAAATCATGTGTTTCTTGTAGGCTGACAGGTGAGCAGAGTGTATGCAGGTAAAATGAGGGTCTGTTGAGCTGATCGTTGGTGTCAGGAGGAAAATGTCGGCTTGTTATTAAGTTCTGAATGATGTTACAGAAACACAGAGACACAAGACCAGGCAGAATTTTAATGAAAGTCGTTTCTTGAAAAGGGAGCTTTAGACACAGACATACTGAAACACAGAGGACAAGACAGACCATGTAATATACTAGAACCAACAGACTCATAACTAAGAATACATAGAATAACCTAAACTAGACTTAAAACTAAAGGCAACCTGTTAATAATACTAAAACTTAACATCCTTTAAATATACCAAAGAAATCACAAATACAACAATAAAGTCAAAATGCTGGGTCACATGACCCAGGACAGTGACAAAAAGATGGAGCCACATGTTGTATTTGGTACAGATTTGATGTCAGATGCATAAAACTGCTCTTCCTGACACAAACACTGAGGCACTGGAACTTCTCCTTAGCATGAAAACATTGTGAAGCTGACTTCTCTCTGAGTAGAGATGTCAGTGCTGATCAGTAATCAATAAGTAATCAGTGTTTTTTAATAGTAATGTGCCATCTGTTAGCAAAAACAAACAAATATGTGGTGTACATCTGAACATGTAGTATAGAGAGTATCGGGGGAAAGCCATCTACACAGCTGCCTGATGCTTACTTGACAGCAGGGGAAGGATCTCCCAAAGTTTCTGATAGCTGATGGAGTTTGTTGAAGCTTATACCAACATGTGTTTTGGCTCCTTCGTTCACTCACCTTCTAATCTCCTCCAGTTTCTGGACCTTCTCTGTGTCTCCTTTCTGCTTCATCTTCTCAATCAGCAAGTCCAAGTGGACAACAGTGGACGCTGAATCAGCTTTCAGAGCGATCTGCTCCAGGCCGACAACATGTTGGTAGGACTCATCCAGGAACTGGGACTTCTCTGCTGTCACCTGTTTTATTTCATTTTCAAGATTTTCTGAAAGACTCAATATTTTCTTAATGTCCATTTTATTTCCTGCCTGTTTTAGGGCTTCTTTCATGTCTCTGGTTTCTCTCTTTTTTACTTCAGCCAGCTTGATTCTCTCTTTCAGGTTTTGGATGGAGGCTTTCAGTCTTATCCGTTCATTTAACACTTCAACTGTTGTCATTAGTTTTTGAGGACTAGATTTTTCCAAGAAGTCTGTGAACTGATGCATGTTTTTCTGTGTGATTTCCCATGTATTTTTTGAAATTGTGATTTCCTCTCTTCGCTCTTCATGCTGGCAGTTATCAAACAGGAAGTAAACTGGCTGATTCTTCCCTTTTTTGGCACATTTAATATTTCCAACTTCAAGAGCTTTAAAAACATTTTCAGGTCTTCTTCCATTTGAGTGTGTGATCAGAGCTACAATGTTTTTCTCCATGTTTTTTCCAAACAGAGACATCACTGAATCAAAGACATACAACAGTCGGTCACCCAGTCGATTATCACTTGCCTTCATGACCAAACCCACTGCATGAACTTCATGGACTCCATCATCTGATCCAAACAAGTCCAACAATCTGTGACTGATGATGTCATCACATGCGATCCCTCTGGTGTCTCCATAACCAGGAGTATCGATGATGGTCAGAGAGTAGGGCAGAGTTTCATCTTCAAAACCAAAGATCTCGTACACGATCACATCTGATGTCTGACTTTCTGTCTGTCCTTCTGATTGACTTTTCTTCTTCTCCTCTACCATGGTAAACCAGACTTCATCCTCCCACTTCACTCCCATAGTGTAGTTGAGCAGGACGTTGATCAGTGTAGATTTTCCTGCTCCTGTTTCTCCCACCAGTAAGATGGTTCTGTTTGTCTCATCTGGATTTTTTTCTCCAACAGTCATTCTTGTCAGAGTTCCAAACTTCTGTTTCTGTGGTCTCAGCTGATACACAGCAGGAGATCCTGAGCTGATGAGAAAACTTTTTGAGATGATGTCTTCATATGGTGATGAGATCAAACTGATCCTGCACAGTAAAGAACATTTCATTTCTTTATTTATAAAGCACATTTAATAACAACAGGGAGTTGACCAAAGTGCTGTACAAAATAACAATTAAACAATGACATTAACAACAACAACAACAGGTAAGAAAATTAAAAGAATATTAGGATAAAAGAATTGGTAACTCTCAAACAGTTTCAAAAGCCAGAGTAAAAGTGTGTTTTAAGATGCGATTTAAAAAGAATAACAGTTGAGGCCATTCTAATGTGGAGAGGAAGATCATTCCACATTTTCGGTGCCACAACCGCAAATGCCCGATCTCCTCTATGAACCATCCTAGACTTATGTAAGGTAAGGAGCAGGTGATCGCTTGATTGAAGGGCTCTAGAGGGCGTATAAAGCCGCAATAGGTCAGACAAATAGTCCGGTGCCTGGCCATTTAGCACTTTATAAGTTAAAAGTAAGATTTTGAATTTAATTCTAAAATGCACATGAAGCCAATGAAGGGAAGCAAGCACCGGAGTAATATTTTGGTATTTCTTCGCACGAGTCAAAAGGCGAGCTGCAGCATTCTGTACAAGTTGGAAACCGAAGTCTTCAGTACACATGTAAACATTTCGAACATGTTACTGTTTAACATTGAAAAGTGAGAAAATCACATAAAATTGAAACTTTTTTTCTTTTTTCCAATTAGATTGGTTTTTTTCTGTCTGCTCTCCCAAAGCATTAGTGGTCACACTGCAACTCTTTACTAGACTGGGCAGGCTGACTGTACACTGTCCACCTAAACAGAAGCAACCTCTAATTTTTATTTCTTTACTTGTAATTCACACGCTGAACAAATATAATTGTTTCCTCAACCTTTGACTGGGTTGACATGACAGTCATGTAGTTGCCCAGGCAGCAGTGTGTAGGGATGGTACCTTGTTCAGGGGTACCTCAGAGTAAATTATGATCGTGTTCTTATTTCTGGTGATTTTAACATTCATATATGTTGTGAGGCGGACCTTTTAAGGTAGATGCGCATAATCAGCATCAGCTGTGTTGTTCAGGGTAGGAAGGCAAACAGTTTGTGACCTCTGCACTTTTATGGTAAAGTTGTGTTGGAATAAAGACTAAAAGGACAAGATAAGCAGACTGTGGAGTTATTGGACTGTTTTTTGAATTGCATGCATACCAGTGACATCCCGTCAACCCCCGTTAATGGACACCTCAGTGGCTTCAAGCGTAGTCCTTGATCCAACACAGCTGATTTAAATGGCTAAATGCCCTCCTCAACGTGCCTTGCAGTTCTCCAGAAGTCTGGTAATGAACTAATCATTTGATTCATGTGTGTTGACCAAGGATGTTATCCAAAACCTGCAAGACACCGGCCCTCGAGGCCTAGAGTTTAACACCCCTGCTCTACACAGTGATTAATCCTTGCTCTAATGCTTCGAGGGAGGCCTACCTGGCTCTCTGCGAAAAATTTAAAATCATTTTACAGATAACATCTCAGTGTTAAGGGCCCCTCATTTTCCGGCAGTAAATCAAGTCCCAGTTTCTGAATGTTCAACGGCTTTTCAACAGTTTGCATGACATTATTACCTCTCGTATCATTAAGGATGCTTTGAATACAATTGGGTCTTGGGTCCTGGATCTTACTTTTAATGAACTGGCTGTGTTCTGACTGTCTTTAAACATGCAGTGGTGCAACCTGTTATCAAGAAAAGCAGCCTTGATCATAATGTTCTCGCAAATTACAAGCCAATTTCTAAACTACCTTTTATGTCAAAAATTTTAGAGAAAATAGTGCTTCAACAACTACAGACCCATTTCGCGATAAACGGTATCAGTGATAAATTCCAGTCCAGATTTAAGCTGCATCACAGTACTGAAACCGCCCTACTAAGAGTTTTCAATGACCTCTTTCTAATCGCTGACTCTGGGCACTCTGCGGTCTTAGATCTGACTTCAGCCTTTGATACGGTTGACCATGAGGTTCTTTTGGCAAGGTTAGAACATGTAGTTGGCCTTAAAGGAAATGTTCTTTCATGGATTAAATCATATTTTTCTGAGAGGTCGTTCTCTGTCACGATGAGAAAATATTCCTTGTGTTCTGCCCCCTTTGGCTGTGGTGTGCCTGAAGGCTCGGTGCTGGGTCCTGTGTTGTTCTCCCTGTACATGTTGCCCTTGGGCTCCATTTTTGAAAAACATAATGTCTCATTTCATTGTGATGCTGATGATATTCAAATCTACCTCCACTTGACCTGGGATGTTTCATCCTCACTACATCCTCTGTTTTATTGTTTGAGGGATTTCAAAGACTGGTTATCATGTAAGTCTCTTACTCTGAATGAAAAGAAGATGGAAATTATTGTTGTTGATATAAATATGCCTCTGGGACAACTAACTGGTACACTTGGGTCTGTTGCTATTCACCTCACTGATGCTGTTAGGAATCTTGGAGTTTTTATGGACAGTTTCTTCAAACTGGATAAACGGGTGTCTACTGTGGTAAAAACTAGCTTCCATCAACTACGCCAAATTTCCAAGGCTAAACCTAGATTATTACTAGATTATTGTAACTCTCTTTACTTGGGCCTCCAATCTTCCCTCCTTCAGTGATTGCAGTTGGTCCAAAATGCCGCAGCACATTGTTGAGATTTAAATATATATTCTTAGTGCTTATTTTCCAATTATATTGTTTTATGCACTTTAATAATGAAGCTTATAAAGCAAGGCCACTTTTGACTCACAAACTAAGTGCTCAGCCAGACTGAAAAAGAGGAAGTTAGTGTAGAGCTGTGCAAGCATATTAATAAATACAGGAAGCCAGACAAAAAGAGGAACTTGTTCCATATTAGGCCCTGAGTAAATGTGGTTATCCCAGCTGGACTTTTGTCAAAGCTGGAAAGACACCTAAAGAAAGCTCCAGCTGATCCAGGAGAGAAGGACAACCGCTGCCCAAGCGAAAACCTGTAGTGATCCCGTATGTGTCAGGAGTATCGGAACAGTTGAGACGCATTTTTTCTAAACACTGCGTCTCTGTGGCTTTTAAACCCCAAAACACACTGCGCCAAAAACTGGTCCACCCCAAGGATCGGGTCCCCCGACACAAACAGAGTAACATAGTGTACGCTGTTAAGTGCCAGGAGGATTGCCAGGATTTATACATCGGGGAAACCAAACAACCTCTGGCGAAGCGGATGGCACAACACAGAAGAGCTACCTCATCAGGCCAGGACTCTGCAGTCTATTTACACCTACAGGCCAGTGGACACTCTTTCAATGATGAGGATGTACACATCCTGGACAGGGAGGAACGCTGGTTTGAGCGCGGAGTCAAGGAGGACATTTACGTGAAGAGGAAAAGACCATCTCTGAATCGAGGAGGGGGCCTAAGGGTACATCTGTCACCATCTTACAATGCTGTGATTGCACCTATTGTCCAACTCTCTGTGACTGGTACTCATGGCCATTGATCAGTGGTCTTTGATCAGTGGGTTTTGGTCAGTGGTTGTTGATCAATGGTCATGGGAATTTGCATAATTATGATTAAGGAACTGACCTCACAGCCCATTGTTCCTTCAGTGGGCTGGTTTCAGTCATTGTGCAAATGTACTGTTTATAAGATTGGGGAAACCTGCAGTCAGCTGAGACTGAAGAAGTCACTTGGATGAGTGACGAAACGTTTCTCCCACAAAACGCTACGTCCAGATGAACAGATTCAACTTTTGGAGAACTACAGTCACTATTCTGTAAGTGCTCTCAGGTTGACATACCGCAGTGCTGCTTTGATTCCTTCGTTTACTCACCTTTTCAACTTCTCCAGTTTCTTGACCTTCTTTGTATCTCCTTTCTGCTTCATCTTCTCAATCAGGAAGTCCAAGTGGACAACAGTGGATGCTGAATCAGCTTTCAGAGCGATCTGCTCCAGTCTGACAACATGTTGGTAGGACTCATCCAGGAACTGGGACTTCTCGGCTGTCAGTTGGATAATTTCCTTTTCAAGATTTTCTAACAGGGTACACTTCTTCTCACTTTCTTTTTGATGGTCTTCATTTTTCTGCTGCATTTCTTCTTTGTTCAGGGATGAATCAGCTGCTGTTAGGTCATTTACTTCCTTTGTAAGAGTTTTTAATCTACTCCTCCCCAGCGCACATTCTAGCTCATTCTTCTCATACGTCTTTTTCATTTCTTCATTTTTCTTCATTACCCTCCTTGTCTTGGTCACATATCTCCACTTATCTTTCACATGATCTGATGCAGGGCATTTGTTAGTACAAACAGTGCAGCGACCTCCTTTCATGACCTTACAGTGTTCAGGTTTCCAGGCCATTGTGCATCCAGGATAGTGACAGTTCTCCTCACAGACTGTACAGCAGACAGCTCCTCTATAAAAAACCAACAATCTCTGCCCACCATCAATAGGTTGTTTATCTTTATAGGGCTCATCAACTTCTACAGTGAATTCCTCATTTTTCTTCATCTCTACTTCATGTTTATTTATAATTTCTTGGATCTTCAGAGCTTCGTGAATCTGTCTGATTTCTGTCTGTTTCAGTTCAATAAACTCTATCCTCTCTTTGAGGTTTTGGATGGAGGCTTTCAGTCTTATCCAATCATTTAACACTTCAACTGTTCTCATCAGTTTTTGAGGACCAGATTTTTCTAAGAAGTCTGTGAACTGATGCATGTTTTTCTGTGTGATTTCCCATGTATTTTTTGAAATTGTGTTTTCCTCTCTTCGCTCTCCATGCTGGCAGTTATCGAACAGGAAGTAAACTGGCTGATTCTTCCCTTTTTTGGCACATTTAATATTTCCAACTTCAAGAGCTTTAAAAACATTTTCAGGTCTTCTTCCATTTGAGTGTGTGATCAGAGCTACAATGTTTTTCTCCATGTTTTTTCCAAACAGAGACATCACTGAATCAAAGACATACAACAGTCGGTCACCCAGTCGATTATCACTTGCCTTCATGACCAAACCCACTGCATGAACTTCATGGACTCCATCATCTGATCCAAACAAGTCCAACAATCTGTGACTGATGATGTCATCACATGCGATCCCTCTGGTGTCTCCATAACCAGGAGTATCGATGATGGTCAGAGAGTAGGGCAGAGTTTCATCTTCAAAACCAAAGATCTCGTACACGATCACATCTGATGTCTGACTTTCTGTCTGTCCTTCTGATTGACTTTTCTTCTTCTCCTCTACCATCGTAAACCAGACTTCATCCTCCCACTTCACTCCCATAGTGTAGTTGAGCAGAGCGTTGATCAGTGTAGATTTTCCTGCTCCTGTTTCTCCCACCAGTAAGACGGTTCTGTTTGTCTTGTTTGGATTTTTTTCTCCAACAGTCATTCTTGTCAGAGTTCCAAACTTCTGTTTCTGTGGTCTCAGCTGATACACAGCAGGAGATCCTGAACTGATGAGAAAACTTTTTGAGATGATGTCTTCATGTGGTGATGAGATCAAACTGATCCTGCACAGTAAAGAACAGAAAGTCTTCAGTACACATGTAAACATTATGAACATGGTCAATGGGAGGGACTGTAGAGCTTTTACTCCTCTATGTAAAAAGGAACCAGATGACATGTTTGGGACATCACCCTGGAGAAGACCCAGGACATGCTGTCTCTGGGCCGGCTTGGATATATTAGAGGAGGAGACTGGGGAGAGGGAGGTCTGTGCACCTCTACTGTCCTTGATGACACAGACACAGATAAATGTCAGAAAATGGACGAATGGAAGGACTAAATTATTAATTTTATTGTAATTCTCCTTCCTTTCGACCTGATGTTTATTTGTCTTTATTGGTCTTTTTTTCATGTTCACACAAAACACAGATTGATTCCAGTTTCTTTATAAGAAAAAGTAGATTTCTATAGCTAGCCTTCAAATCCAGCCATGAAAATAAATCAGCTTTCTGTCATCCTCTTCAACAATTACAGCAATGTATTTCATTAGTGTCACGCTGAGAGAAACACTAATGTGTTTGAAAAATAATTCAACATTGATAATAATCTGTACCCTTTCTCTCATAATTATGATATACCTTTGAAACAAAAATAACAATTATTTATAATTACTGTAATTAAAATTTAAATGAATTACATATTTTAATAATAATTCTAAACTACAGTCATTGTAAGTGCTGTTAGTTTGACATACCACAGTGCTTCTTCATCTACTCACCTTTTCATCTCCTGCAGTTTCTGGACCTTCTCTGTGTCTCTTTTCTGCTTCATCTGCTCAATCTGGAAGTCCAAATAGATAGTAGTGGATGATGAATCAGCTTTCAGAACGATCTGCTCCAGTCTGAGAACATGTTGGTAGGACTCATCCAGGAACTGGGACTTCTCTGCTGTCAGTCGGTTCATTTCCTTTCCAAGTAAATGAACATCCTTGTCTTCTGTTGGTGATTCATTTTTCTGATCTTTTCTTATCCTGGTCACATATCTCCACTTTCTCCATCTTGAAAGACCTCACAGTGATTCAAGGGCACCGTGCATCCAGGATAGTGACAGTTTTCCTCACAGATTGTACAGCTGACAGCTGCTTTAAAACCCAGCCCACACGTCTCTGCTCTGATAGGTTCTTTGTGTTTATAAACCTGAACAACAAATGGAGGGACATCTTCAGTCATCATGTTGTCATGTTTCTCCAGAGCTTCTTGACTTTGTTTCATCTCTCTTTGTTTCACTTCAGTGAATTTGATTCTTTCTTGCAGGTTTTGGATGCAGGCTGTCAGTCTGATACTTTCCTTTAACACTTCAGGAGTTGGCTGCAGCTTCAGAGGTATACTTTCTTTCAGGAAGGTTGCGAGCTCTCTCATTCCTCTCTCGGATCTTTCAAAATTGTGTTTCAGAAAACCTTCTTCCTCATCTTCAAGCTGGCAGTTATTAAACAGGAAGTAAGATGGGTGATTCTGCTTTTTTTTGGCACATTTAATATTCCAATCTTCAAGAGCTTGAAGAGGGTTTTTAGGCCTTTTTCCATCTGAGTGTGTGATCAGAGCTACAATGTTTTTCTCCAAGGCTTTTCCAAACAGAGACATCACTGAATCAAAGACATACTTCAATCGGTCAAACAATTGATTCACACTTGCCTTCATGACCAAACCCACTGCATGAAGTTCATGGACCCCATCATCTGATCCAAACAAGTCCAACAATCTGTGACTGATGATGTCATCGCATTCAGTCCCTCTGGTGTCTCTATAACCAGGAGTATCAATGATGGTCAGAGAGTAGGGCAGAGTTTCATCTTCAAAACCAAAGATCTCGTACACGATCACATCTGATGTCTGACTTTTCTTCTCCTCCTCTACCATTGTAAACCAGACTCTATCCTCCCACTTCACTCCCATAGTGTAGTTGAGCAGAGCGTTGATCAGTGTGGATTTTCCTGCTCCTGTTTCTCCCACAAGTAAGATGGTTCTGTTTGTCTTGTTTCTATTTTGTTCTCCAACAGTCATTCTTGTCAGAGTTCCAAACTTCTGTTTTTTTGGCCTCAGCTGATAGACAGCAGGAGGTCCATCAGATCTCTTATCACTCTTGAAGATGATGCTCTCATATTTCCTGCAGAGAAATTTTACACTTATTTTACACAAGTGTTTTCTGTTCTGTCAGAATGTTTCTGCTGAAGGTTCAGACTTTATTGGATTTGAAACTTTGTTCTGAAATATGGAGAATGATTTTTGATCCTTTTCCTCATAACAGCACTTAAAGTCTCAGCTGCTGTTCACTTTGCTATTCTGCTGCGTTAATGTATCCATGTATGAACTCTGCCTGTAGTGTACGCTACCAATAAATGAAATCAAGAATTCTCTCACTGTAAATGTTCCACCGATGTGCATTATTATTTCTACAGTTACATTAACATGTCTGACAGTGTCAGAAACAAGGAAACAGCTGGAGACATTAACAGCTACTAAAGATTAGCTGTCCAAAGGTTTTGAATGGGGTTTGGTGGGATTGAGCTGGACATGGGTGGGAACTGGTATTTGCTTCGTCCTTTTTGAAGAGGAAATGGTCAATATTTCGTTTTTTTTTCTTTGTAAATAGGCTTTCACTGTTTTTGTTGTGTTTTTTTATTTAGTTCATATCACTTGTTACTTATATGTTCAAACTAAATATTTGAATGACTAATTGTTTGTGTAATAGTCCTATAATTTTCCTCTGCTGAGCCCACATGCGATTACATGAAACTTTGAAACTTCTAAAGAAATGCATGGCCGGATGCAAAAGAAAAGGAAAGAAAACAACCTTTTTTATTAGAAAAACATAAAGAAAGTCCCCTAACATTTACACCGAATAATTACGTAATACATTAATCTGTGCCCCATTTGGTTTAGAGTATAGAGCTCATGATTAGTTCACTTGTTTTAATTACTTATGTTGGTTCTACTCACTGTGTTGCCATGATAATGATGATCAAGCATATGTGATGACACCTGGAAACAAAATAAAAGAGAAAATCAGTATAAGTAAACATCCTAGAAAAAAAAAACAGTTCGGGTTTATTAATATAACCAAATCATCTACTGTGTTTTATACTTCAAAGACCCTATGATGTTCTGGAGAAAGTCTCGGCAATCCCTATGGACAAGTACTTGGTGACAGTGGGAAGGAAAAACTCCCTTTTAAAAGAGAAACCTTCATCAGCACCAGGAGGGGCGGCCATCTGTCACCACTGTTTAATGTTAGCGGTGGGCAGACTGATCCAAATATTGGTTGTATGAATAGAATAGAATAGAATAGAATAGAATAGAATAGAATAGAATAGAATAGAATTGAATTGAATTCAACTTTATTGTCATTGCACATGTCACAAGTACAGGGCAACGAAATGCAGTTTGCATCCATCCAGAAGTGCTTTAGCCATGGTATAGATATATTACAATATATATTAGCAATAATATAGATATGTAAGTATATTACAGAAATGGGTCTATTATGGTATGTTATAATGTACACGATATGAAGTATGTTATGAATATGCTATAACTATAAGTATGTACAGGCTGTAGTGAGTACAAGCTATGTACAGGCTATGAACAGGATATAAATATGAAAAACTATACAGAATATGAAATAAAAACTATACAGAATATGAAATAAAAACTATACAGAAATATGAAATAAAAACTATACAGAAATATGAGCTATACAGCTATACAGAAATGGGAACTGTCAGATTTATTTTTTCAAATAAATGCTATCAGACAAACAAAAATAAATAAATATATACACATTTTAGTATTTTCAAATAGAATATATGTAAAAACATCAAAAAAATAAGGCACAACAATTCTAATTTCCAGATTTCAGTTTTTCACAACATAAAGCTTTTTTTCACCAATACCTACAGTAAATAATATAAATATATAAACATTGCAAACAATTTCCAGTGACAAGATATACTGTAAACTTTATTCAAAGGAGCTTGCAAAGAAAAGCGTCTGGACTTCTTTAAGTTGCTTGAAGACGTTTCACCTCTCATCCGAGAAGCTTCTTCAGCTTCTCGGATGAGAGGTGAAACGTCTTCAAGCAACTTATAGTGCTGTATACACTGCCAAGCTGGGCATGTTTGGCAAGAAGATTTGATCACACTGTGAGATGTTTTTTTACTAACTCTTGTTGAAAAACAAAATCTTGTCATTCATATCCTTCCCAAACAGTTTGCAATGAATTCCAGTTTATGTTTAAAATAAGAACGCATGCAAGGCTAAGCAGTGCTAGCCAAAAGATCTTCCTGTTTGGCTGTTACTCTGGGAAAAGACAAGAAAGACAGTAATAGAAGCTGTGACTGGATCTGCGATGTAGCCTATATAATATTTATATTGTACAAACATGATAATTATGTATATTGTAATAACATGATATTATATAGTTCAAAGGTGAGAGGTATATTGTACCTACATGATAGTATATTGTACAAACATAAAAAGTACATTGTTAGACCAATATACTTTTTACTTTTCTATTTTTCTTTTGCCTGGGTGGCAGTTCTACGCTTCCGTATCTGAGGCTTTTCAATGTGGCCTCACAAAATTATTACGACTACAACAACCATGAAAAGAGTTGGATGGACATTGCTGTTCAATCACAGCAGCCTGGTCAATGTTTTTCATTAGTAATTTAGCAAAGTTGATGGTGGTTTTGTGTTTGTGTGAGTGAAAGACAGAGATGGAGAGCGAGGGACAGATTTTGTATGATGAGCTTCATGTTATGGACGCAGAGTTTGAGCACTAAGGTCTCATCAGAGCATCAGGCCGTATAGTGTGAGACCCTGCATCGTGACCTATGAACTTCTAACCCCTGAAATTCAATTGTACAGTTTGAGCAGGAGCTGAATAACGTGACTTAAAATAATCGCAGTGTTTGCCCAGCTTAATGCAGACTGTTAAAACAAAACAAGCTGCTGTTTCACATAATAAACCCTGTCAGCCGCAGTATTGCCTTCTGTTTTAACAGTTAAAGCAGTAGAGACGAGCTGTTTACATGTGCGTGGAACTCTAGCGTCATTAACCAGGCTAGCTGTTAGCTTATAGCTCACACTAGCTAACCAACGTGCAGTTAAAAGGACAGCCGAACCTGCACAAAACACCCACAAACTTATCTCACTACAATGTAGCGCCGAAAATATGACCCGCAGCTCGAGCTCGACACAGCTGCTGTAACATAAGACTGACATCCAGCTAACCACAGCTAAAAAGATATTCAGAGAAAACTTACCGTTTCCTCAGGTTACATGAGTTGAGTTGTTTCACGCTGGCCCTGCCCACCACGTAGACTTGCAACATTCAGGCAAGCTGCCGGACAGAGAGCCAGCGCTGCAGACTGGAGAACTGTCAACCGCTGGCCAAGCCGTCAGATGGAGCGAGGTTCAACTAGCGTAAAATATGACAGGGGAACACGGCCTGCAGCAGTGCTGGCCACTAGGCCCAACTCAAAGGATGTCAGGAGGGAGGAGGGCGGTTGGAGGACAGCTGAGCCTAGACTCCAAGTCCTCACCACCTCAACTGAACACGTCCGTCTCCACACACCTGCATAGGCCCCTCAGCACAGCGAGGTGGCGTGCAGGGTAGACAGGCGGACCCACCAGGCAACCCTGGTCGTCTGCCTGGAGTCAAACATCATAAAGATCAACCTCCTGACAATCAACCTCCACCAGCCCAGGCCTCACAGAGGCGGGGCCATGGGAGGGAACGCTGTGGGAGGGGCCCGGAATCAGGCGACCCAGACATTGGTTTACCCGTTCGTGCCCCACTCCAGCGGTAGCCAGAGGGGATGGAAGCTTCTTCAACATCCACCTCACGATAACCAATTTCCACCGGCCCAGGCCCCACAGAGGCGGGGCCATGGGAGGGAACGCTGCAGCCCTGATCCCCATTTTAGCCTGCTCTCTTTAGAGGCACAGGATTGGGGAGGGCTCACCATGTCCCCAGCCCGCCTGCAGCTGTCGTGTCAAGCTCCATCTCTAAGAGGGAGGGACAAAATGGCCACCAGCAGGGCAGCAGTTAGCCTCACGCCCCTGTAGGGCATGCCACCCTGCCCAGGGAGGGCCCAAAGGGGCATCCAGAGGAACATGAGGTGGGGCTATCAGGGTAGGGGCCAAAGGCTACTACACCCGCCATGCACGGCAGCAACCAACTGCGGGCAGGGGACCATAAAAGCTGGGGGGCAGGGCACTCAACTGCTTGCAACCAGACCAATCAGGCAGCAGCGGAACCTGATAGGAGGCGCAATGGCTGCATGATAGCATCAACCTTGAGGTCCGCTCACTAGACGGGACCTCAGGCAGGGCTAGTTCCCACACCCGGCATGCTTCAATCAAGACCTGAAGGGACCCTTCTCAATCAACACAGTGCCTGGGGACCAGCAGGGGGCAGCCCAGGGACAGATGGGCAACACCGGAGGAGAGGATGGAAGCTTCTTCAACATCTGCCACCTGATAGTCAACCTCCACTGGCTGTATCCCAATTCAGGGTCTGCAGCCTTAAAGGCTACATTTTACGGCCGATTACTTCACAGCAGCGTGCCGAAGGCTGTCCCAGTTCAAAGGCTGCTCAAAATGCAGCCCTCAAATGTGTCCTTCATTTCCCTGAATTTTAAGGCTGTGGCAGTGTAGCCTTCGTGGCCTAACATATCCCACAATTCATAGCGCGGCAGTCACTGTGGATAATTTTGCCGCAGACGGCAGAAGCGGAGCGGCCAAAGAGTAAACTGTTAAAAGTAAGTACTGAATAATATGTCACTCATTTATGTGCAAATTTTTAATAATGAGTAACATTAAAACATTAGTCGGCAAAGTTATTTGCCATTAGCGATGTTTGTACTTTCAGCGTTTACTTGGTTTTAAAGCATTTAAAATATAATAATACAATAGTCGACCTTAATCTTACACAGGATGTGATGATTTTATGGATAATTAAAGTGAGTCATATATCCACAAACACAACAAGCTGAAAGTCAGTGATGCTGCTCGGTTTGCAGTCCTGAATATCACGGCACAAACAGGGTTCACTGCACTGTTAATGTTAGCTATGTTATATTGCTGCCTCTGTTCGGTGGTGTCGAGCCAAACGGACTTTAACGTGTGTTTGAACGAGCTGACGGTTCACTCGTTAAGCTGAAAGAAAGATGCTTTAATCACAGGAGTCACACATGTGTCCACTGGACCATCTGGAACTCTTCTTGTTTAGCACTCGTAATAACACAAACGGGGGGGGGGGGGGGGGGGTAGTGAGCAATGTTGGGAAGCATTCATGTAACAAAGTGTTTTGCAGGTTACCTCTGTGGTGGCCATCTTGTTTTTCCAGTAAAGAGGAGGCCTGCCTCAATGGTAGCTCCTTTATAGGCCAGTCTGAATTGAGAAGGCGTGTTCTTTAGAGTATTTAAAGGGAGCAGGAAATGGATTGGGGGCCATTTTGAGAAGTTGCTGTCTGTATGTGCATGATATTGGCATGAGATAATAAAGCAATTACTTCAGTTAAGACAGTGTGAAGTCTAATGTTTCCCTCACCGCGCCTCCCGGCGTAACAACATGGTATGATTTTTTCACCCAATAAAGGAATATTTCATATATCAGTCCACTCTTCATTCCACCAGAAACAGTTTTTACAGCTCGTACATTTGCTTTTTACACATATATGTAAGCATTGAGCCAAATGTAATAATGCCAAGAAATTAAACGAACAACATTTGTCTCTTATATATAATACATCTATGTATACACTGTCAAAGATATTTGTCTTTGAGTGAAGATTTAAGGTGATAGGAAATATAAATAACTGCAACTTGAATCTTTACTGAAGCTCAGTGTTAGACACAGAGTTCATTCACATGAATTTCACTCACATGTGCTGTACCAGTGTACCTGCACATGTGATGTGACAATAGAAGTGATTTGATTTGAGAGTTCACACTCACTGCTGTAATAACTTATAATGATTAATATTATAACTATAATATTGGCCATCTCATATTTACACTGACTTTATTCTCATGAACAACATTAACTAATTGTTATTTACTAGCTAATCTTATATGACTGTTCAGTACAGAAATGAAGGCCAACAATCATGTTTTACAGTCCTGTGGTCTCAGCCTCAGATACTTATTAAATCACACAGAACTCATGTAGAAACAAACAAACAAACAAAATATGTTCTCCTTCATTTCTGTCAACCACATGTTTCCAGCTATCATGGTTGCTAAGCACCCTGGGCAGTGCGATGGAGGCGAGACCGTCCCATGTCACAAGACTCGCACTTCCGGCCTTAGCGGTCTTTGAGTACGCAGCCCTTGAGGACCTTTGAGGCTGCGTACTTTAAGGCTGCAGACCCTGAATTGGGATACAGCCACTGACTTAGGCCTCACAGAGGCGGAGCCATGGGAGGGACGCCGTGGTAGGGGCCAGCAGTGAATCAGCAACAGGTGTGGGAGGAGACCCAGCCCATGGACTGCCCATCTGGTGTCCACAGAAGTGGCAGCCATGGTCCCCATAGTAGCCTGCTCGCTCATTTTTGGAGGCAGGACAAGGGGGAGGGGCGGGTCATTTAAATACTTTCGGAAAACCAAGCACGGTCTGCCTAGTTTGTGCTGGTCATAAAGCAGTGTATGCAAGCGTCAGCTGCTTAAGCCAGCACAGCATGCTCTGGGCTGCTTTTATGTAGTCAATATTATCCCTTTTTAGCCCAGGCACAGCAACACTGCTCGTGCCTATCTGCAAAAGGCAAAAAATGCCATATACAGACATGTTTGGGACGTGTGGGCTGCCAAACTTTGCTTCCAAGCAAGGGGGCGGGGCCACATGCTAACCAGGATGTGCTAATAGGAAGCCGGCACTGGCCGCAACCCGGATTCCCCTTTCATTGTTTAAGCTCCTGCAACAGGTTCCAGGTATGCATGGAACTCTGACACATTTCCCCAATGTAGCTGAGCCATGAGTGGAGCCCTGTGGGCCGCGTTAACCCGCAAGCTGCGGGTGACACGCTAACCGGCAGGAATGCTACTCGTCGGCCGGCTAGTGCTCAGCCGGCACAAATCGCAGGCGACCAGGCGACAGCGTATGCTTGAACGCTGAAGCTGTGTCCCTGCTGTGTTGGCACACTGTAGCTGAGCTACTCGCTAGCCAGCAGCCCACAGCATGGTCCGACCAGCGCACAAGCCTATTTTTCGAGGCGATGAGCTGGGGAAGGGGGACCAACCAAGGGGAAAGCTAAGGGCCAGCTAAGGGGAACCAAGCTAAGGGATACCAGGGCACACAAGGGGAATACCGGGGAATACCAGGGGAGTACCGGGAAAAGGGGGAGAGGCAGTGCCCAAGGAGGATGCCGAAACACACTCCTGACGGATGCACATACATACAGCACTCTCAAGGCAAAGCACTCACACACACAACACAAGTGGAGATCAAACGATCATCGGTGTCACGTCTGCACAGCTGTTTTATACGCAAGCTGTGGGACGTAACCGGGTGTGCCAGAGTGTCTTAAAGAAATATCCACACGCCACGAACAAGGGGGGGTCGTACCCCATACATTTGGAAAATCTGATGGTGTGGAGAGATAGTCTCGATATGCTAGAGAACCTACAGATACTAATATGAAAACATGTTTATCAGCTCTGTTTTCTCTTTTATAGAGAACACACCTCAAGAGCTAACTTGGAGATTTTAGTTGGAGGCGCAGCAGCTCTCTGTGGCTCCTGGAGGAGACGTAGACGGGGGATTCGCGCTGGTGCGCTGGTGAAACTACGTCGGCGAGGACTCCGCACAGCACTCCCCTCCATTCATCTTGCGAATCTCCGCTCTCTTCCAAACAAAGTCGACTAATTACTGCTCTTAATCCGGACTAACAAGGACTTTGCACGCTCTGCTGCCCTCTGCTTCACTGAAACCTGGCTCAGTGAGCGAGTCCCAGACGCTGTTTTAAATCTGCCGGGCTTCCAACTTCACCGGGCGGACCGCGAAACGGAGCTCTCAGGGAAAACAAAGGGTGGTGGAGTCTGCTTCTACATTAATGAAGGTTGGTGTACTGATGTCACAGTGTTACAGAAACACTGCAGCCCACACTTGGAAAGTTTTTTCATCAATTGTAAACCATTTTATTCACCGCGGGAGTTTTCTTCCTTCATGCTGGTCGGAGTTTACATCCCTCCTCAGGCCAACGCGAACAACGCACTGTGCGAGCTGGCTGACCAGATCACTACCCTGGAAAGGAAATTCCCGGATTCCTTTACAATTATCCTTGGGGACTTTAACAGAGCAAACCTCAACCACGAACTCCCTAAATACAGACAGCATATAGACTGCCCCACCAGGGACAACATCATACTGGATCACTGCTACACCACTCTAAAAGATGCCTATTGCTCTGTGCCTCGGGCAGCTTTGGGACATTCTGATCACTGCCTGGTCCATCTTATTCCAGTTTATAGGCAAAAACTTAAACGTGCCAAGCCTGTAGTCAAAAGTGTGAAGAAGTGGACTAACGCAGCAAAGCAGGAACTACAGGACTGTTTTGACTGCACTGATTGGACTGTTTTGAAGCTGCATCTGATAACCTGGATGAGCTCACGGACACTGTGACATCATACATCAGATTTTGTGAAGACGTGTGTGTGCCAGCAAAGACCTTTTGCACATACAACAACAATAAACCATGGTTCACTCCTAAACTCCAACATCTTCGTAAGGCCAAGGAGGACGCATACAGAAGTGGTGACAGGGCCCTGTACAAGCAGGCCAGGAACACACTGACCAAGGAGATCAAAGTAGCTAAAAGGATCTACTCCCAGAAGCTGGAAGAACGGCTCTCAGCCAACGACCCTGCGTCAGTGTGGAGGGGCCTGCAGGAAATCACCAACTACAGACGCCCCCCCCACCCACTGTTGAAGCAAACAAAGACCTGGCCAACGAGCTAAATACATTCTATTGCAGGTTTGAGACGGACAGACTCCCACGCCTCACCCTCCCCTCCCCAGAGACACTGCTTCAGACAGTGACCCCCAACACACCTTCCACTTCTCCCCCCTTCACCCTCCCCCTCCCCAATCCAGTCTCAACGACCACCCCCACCCTCCCCAATCCAGACCCAACGACCACCACCACCCTCCCCATTTCAGACTCAACGACCACCATCACCCTCTCCAATCCAGACTCAACGACTTCCATCACACCTCTCACCCCCCTTTCCTCCTCCCTGAAACTCAGAATACACACTGAGGATGTGAGCCGACTATTTCAGAAACAGAAGCCCAGGAAAGCCCCCGGACCAGACGGTGTCTCACCCTCCTGCCTCAAGACCTGTGCTGAACAGCTGGCTCCCATCTTTACTCGCATCTTCAACAGATCCCTGGAGCTGTGTGAAGTTCCCTCCTGCTTCAAACGCTCCACCATCATCCCTGTTCCCAAGAAACCCACCATCACAGGACTGAATGACTACAGACCTGTTGCCTTGACGTCTGTGGTCATGAAATCCTTTGAACGACTGGTGTTAGACCATCTGAAGGACATTACAGGCCACCAGCTGGACCCTCTGCAGTTTGCCTACCGGGCAAACAGGTCTGTGGATGATGCAGTGAATATGGGGCTGCATTACATCCTGCAACACCTCGACCACCCGGGAACTTATGCCAGGATCCTGTTTGTGGACTTTAGTTCGGCTTTTAACACCATCGTGCCTGAACTTCTCTCTTCCAAACTCTCCCAGCTCAGCGTGTCTCCAGCTACCTGTCAGTGGATCACCAGCTTCTTGACAGACAGAAAGCAACAAGTGAGACTGGGGGAGATCACCTCTGAAACTCGTTCCCTCAGTATTGGCGCCCCTCAAGGATGTGTCCTCTCACCACTACTGTTCTCCCTCTACACTAATGACTGCACCTCCAAGAACTCAGCTGTAAAACTCCTAAAGTTTGCAGATGACACCACCGTCATTGGCCTCATTCAGGATGGTGATGAGTCTGCATACCGGCAGGAAGTTGAGCGGCTGGTACTCTGGTGCAGTCAGCACAATCTGGAGCTGAACACTCTTAAAACTGTAGAGATGACAGTGGACTTCAGGGGACATCCCTCAACTCTGCCCCCCCTCATCATATCAGACAGCCCTGTGTCGACTGTGGAGATCTTCAAGTTCCTGGGTACCACCATCTCCCAGGACCTGAAGTGGGAGACCAACATCAACTCCATCCTCAAAAAGACCCACCAGACGATGTACTTCCTGAGACAACTGGGGAAGTACAGTCTTCGACAGGAGCTGCTGATCCAGTTCTACACTGCGGTCATTGAGTCTGTCCTGTGCTCCTCCATCACTGTCTGGTATGGTGCAGCCACTAAACAGGACAGGTGCAGACTGCAGCGGACTGTACGGGCAGCAGAAAGGATCATCGGCGCCCCCCTGCCCTCCATCCAGGATCTGTACCTCTCAAGAACCAGGAAACGGGCAGGGAAAATCATCACAGACCCCTCGCACCCTGGACACAGACTTTTTGATCTGCTGCCTTCTGGCAGACGGTACAGAAGCCTGCAGACCAGGACCACCCGACACAGGAACAGTTTCTTTCCCCTCGCCATCTCCCTTCTAAACAGTTGACCTGTCACACTGCTCTCCACTGCCAGACTGCAACTGCACCTTATGTACATTCTGTAGTATTCATTCCACCTCATTTCATTTCTGTATTTTATGTATATACGTTTATATTAGTTATTTATAGTTGGTTTACACAGCTTTGTGTATGTATGTGTATGCATGTGTAGTGTATATATATACGTGTGTGTGTGGGTGTGTCTGTGTGTGATTTACATTGCTGTGCTCGAGAGCCACCATCTACCGGAACCAAATTCCTTGTATTTGTCTGCACATATACTTGGCCAATAAACACGATTCTGATTCTGATTCTGAACTTGTGCTGATACTGGTTTAAGCTTTCAGATAAAAACTAACAGATGTGATCTGTTTATGGATCTCGGAGCTGAGCCTCACATGTTTCTGGTCCTGGGACTTAAGCACAGCAAAGCATAACTGTGTTGGAAGATGAGGAATCATGTGCAGACATTAGATACATAATGACTGAGACCATAAAGATAGCTGCTTATTGAGAGGAACCCAAGAAAGTAGAACACAAAGACGAACACAAGAATTTTGAGAAACAAAGATGCCTTAAATGTTTGATGTTTTCAGCAAAGGAAGGATTCTTTACGGAAGTTCAAACTAGAAAAACTAGTCAATGCACGCAGCATAGTTTTAGTTTGCAGCACACCTGATCTTTGTGAAGCATTAACAGTAACAACTTGTTATTGAATACAGCTGTAAAACAATATCACAGTATCGAGCGTTTGTTTCATTACACTCAATTCAGATCATACATCTGATTTGTTTACTGTTACGTAAATAAAAATGTCTCACTTCACATTCTGGCCCTAAAGTTCCTAAAGACAAATTGTTGAAGGAGGAAACAAAGCAAACTTACAGTTTCTTCACACACACCAACAACAAGCTCCACTCCACAGCTGGACACTAAACATGGACACACAGGTGATCTGCTTTTTGGAAGGAGGCGGGACTCCACCTGAAACTCAGCACAGGTGGGAGAGGGGAGGAAGCAGATTTTCACATTAAGAGCACTTTGTTTTTGAAGGAATATGATTGGTGTCACAGATGTCCGCTGGGTCCATAATGCTCAGGTCATTCTGTCATGCCGATCTTTATAAAGCCGGACCCAGAAGCAGACGCAGAGAGAGGACTTGCTGGTTGAACGACAAGCGAGCTTTATTTAACTATTTGCAGACAAAAAAACATGAAAACTATGACTACAAAGAAACACTATGACTCTCTAAGACACACTATGAAACACTTTGATGATTATGACTAGCTGTGAAAAAACTAAGATTGACTATGATAAGCTGAGACAAAACTGTGGAGAGGAAAACAGACAACCTCACAATGAGTGAACAGAAACACACAGACTAAATGCACACATGGGTGATTAGGGGGAATGAAAACACATGGGGAAACAGCTGACACTTTGAACTTAATGACTTTATGGGGAAGTAAAACTACATACAATGACAAAAGCACAGTAGACTCCTCCGGAAAAAAAAAACAGGAAACATGACAGATCTAATAGTAACTTGACAACATGAATCAGGGAGACTGGAACATAAGCGGTGATGAAATGAAAGGATCAAGATAAACAAGGATTAAGATAACAACTGAGGAGCTTTAATCAAATCAAATCAAATCACTTTTATTGTCAAATCAAATCACTTTTATTACCGGTGTGTCACATCACACTGGTACATGCGAGTGAAATTCTTGTGTGCGAGCTTCACAAGCAACAGAGGTGTGCAAAAATACAACAACATAAAACAAGCAAAATATAAGAATGGCTAAATCTGAGAGTAATAAATATGTATGTATATGTACAATATAAGAGTGTATGCATTACTGGATGTGTATACTGGAATGTTTTTCTACATGTGTGTGTGTGTGTGTGTATACATATTTTACAAATTAAATAGAGTAAACAATAAAATAAATATATAAAATATACAGAGGTTGATAGTTGGACATGTGCAAAACAAGTGGCATTTATATACAGTACATAATGTTGAAGTTCAAGTAGTGAGGGTGAGGTGTCTATGAAGTGTTCAGCAGTCTGATGGCCTGATGGAAAAAGCAGTCTGAACGGACTGCTTTGGAAGTAGTCTGAACAGTTTATGGCTGGGGTGACTGGAGTCCTTGATGATCCTTCCTCAGGCACCGCTTCCTGTAGATGTCCTGGAGGGAGGTCCTGAGGATGCGGGGGTTCATGCCAAATCTTTTTAGTCTCCTGAGAAAGAAGAGGCGCTGCTGCGCCTTCTTCACTGTTTTGTTTATGTGTACTGACCACGTAAGATCCTCAGCCAGATCCACAGCAGCGCCGTTGATGGTGATGGGGGTGTGTACTTCTCTGCACCTCCGGAAGTCCACTATCAACTCCCTTGTCTTTGCGACGTTGAGGGTGAGATGGTTGTCTTGACACCAGTGTGTCAGGGCGCTGACCTCCTCCCTGTAGGCCGTCTCATCACTGTTGGGGGTGGCTGTAGCTCAGGTGGCAGAGCAGCGGTGGTTCGATCCCAGTCTGCTCCAGTCTACATGCCAAATATCCTTGGGCAAGATACTAACCCCATGTTGCTCTCCGATGCATCCATCGGAGTGTGAATGTGTATGAATGTTAGATATGCACTAAGTTTAGAAGAAGTGCTTGTGTGAATGGGTGTGATTGGGTGAATGAATTAGTTGTATAAGCGCTTTGAGTGCTCAGAGTAGAGTAGAAAAGCGCTATATAAGAACCAGTCCATTTACCATTTACCAAGACCCACCACTGTAGTGTCGTCCGCAAACTTCACAATGATGTTGGAGTTTCTAGTGGCCGTGCAGTCGTAGGTGTAGAGTGAGTACAGGAGAGGGCTCAGTACACACCCCTGTGGAGCACCAGTGTTCAGTGTGATGGGGGATGAGGTGATGCTGCCCAGTCTGACCACTTGGCATCTGTCAGAAAGGAAGCTAAGGATCCAGCTGCAGAGGGAGCTGCTCAGTCAGTTCAGCCATCAGGAACGATGGTATTGAATGCTAAGCTGTAATCTACAAACAGCATTCTCACATACGTGTCTCTCTTCTCCAGGTGTGACAGGACTGTGTGGAGTGTCAGGGCTATGGCATCATCAGTGGACCTGTTGTGGCGGTATGCGAATTGTAGAGGGTCCAGTGAGTCGGGTAGTGAAGAGCAGATGAAGTCCCTAACCAGCTTCTCGAAGCATTTGCTCATGATGGGGGTCAGGGCTACAGGTCGCCAGTCGTTTAATGAGGAGATGGTGGAGGATTTGGGTACAGGGACGATGGTGGCCATTTTGAAGCAGGCTGGGACTACAGACAGAGAGAGGAAAAGGTTGAAGATGTGTGTAAACACTCCAGCCAGCTGAGCTGCACATCCGAATCCCGTCCGGACCAGTAGCTTTGCGTGCGTTTAACTTCCTGAAGCACTTCCGCACATCCTCCTCAGACACAGTGTACGCACTGACGTCATCCGCGGTGCGCACACTGTCCGGTCTCATGGTGTTCGCTATGTCGAATCTAGCGTAGAATACATTTAGATCCTCGCACAGAGAGGCCGTGGTCTGCGGTGTGCTGGTTTTCCCTCTAAAGTCTGTGATTGTGTTTAGTCCCTGCCACATACTCCGAGGGTCTTCAAACTGTTGCTCTACCCTGTCCCTGTACTCACGTTTGGCTGCTTTGATCGTCTTCCGGAGTTGGTAATGTGCGTGTTTGTAGTCCGATGTGTTCGCGGAGGCAAAAGCGGTGCTCTGTGCGAACATCTCCGTTAATCCAGGGTTTTTGATTTGGGAAGGATTTAACTGTTCTGGATGGGACGACATCTTCCACGCATTTTCTGATAAATCCGCAGACTGAGTCTGTGTACTCATCAATGTCTTTAGCAGGAGCGTGAAACATTTCCCAGTCCGCGTGATCAAAACAGTCCCGCAGCGTAGACTCCGATTGGTCCGACCATCGGTGCACCACCCTCAGGGTTGGAGCTTCCTGTTTCAGCTTCTGCCTGTAGGCAGGCAGGAGTAGGATGGAGGGGTGATCTGATTGGCCGATTGCGGTGCGGGGGAGGGCTTTGTACAAAAGAGGTGTAGCAGTGGTCAAGAAGCCGGTCTCCACGAGTGTTGAAATGGATGTGTTGGTGTAGTTTTGGTGAAACTTTCTTCAGGTTTCCCTTGTTAAAGTCCCCGGTCGTGATAAACGCCGCCTCTGGGTGTGCGGTTTCCTCACTGCCGATCGCGCTGTACAGTTCCCTGAGTGCTCGGTCAGTGTCGGCTTGTGGGGGAATGTAAACAGCCGTAATAATCACTGCTGTAAATTTCCTTGGTAGCCAGAATGGCCGGCACTTAATCATCAGGTACTCCAGGTCCGGTGAGCAGAATGATTTGACCGGGTGCATGTTCGCATAATCACACCAGCTGTTGTTGATCATGAAACACACACCACCGCCTCTGCTTTTCCCAGTAAGATCCTGTGACCTCTCCGTGCGGTGCACACAGAACCCAGGTAGTTGCATTGTACCTTCTCTGATAGCCAGGTTTCTGTGAGGCAGATCACGCAGCAGTCCCGGATCTCTCGTTGGAATGAGATCCGTGCCCGAAGCTCGCACAGCTTGTTTTTCAGAGACTGCACATTAGCCAGTAATAAACTGGGTAATGGTGGTCTGTTAGTGCGCCATCTCAGTCGAACCAGAACGCCAGATCTTCTCCCTCTGCATCGACGTTTGCGGCCTCCACGGGCCCAGAACAAAGGCGTCTCAGGTGAGATGAATGGGGGGTCTGCAAATGGAGTGTCCGTGTTGCAAAACTTGAACTCCGGAAAGTGATGAGAAAGTCCGTCTTTTATGTCCAGTAAGGTTTGTCTGTTGTACACAAGGAGACATGTGCTACTCGTGAAAAAATAAAAAAAAAGTAAAATTAAACACAAAAACAGCTGTTGCTTGGGGGAGCTCGCGACGAGGCTGCCATACTCGGCGCCATCTTAAGCCATGTTACGAGTTCGAAATTGAGGATGAGAGTAAAACAATGATAGTCCAGAAGAGGTCGTTCAAACAATTGATTTTAATGCACGCAGCGTGGAGAGGTGTAAACTGCAAAACAGTTGTACATCTCTACCCAAAATACACTCTAGATTGCTTTTATAACATCAGGGTATTGTAACGCCCCTTCTTGCGTTTACAAGCACATAATTTGCATGTACAGAACATTCATGTATTTTAAGAATTAAATGCAAACACAGAAGTTCCTCCTTGTGGCATACTCTTCCGAATATGGTGATGATCTAAGGCCTTTGCTCAGCTACTATTTTACTGTAACAATATACTCAGCATATGAGTTATGATACATATATATTTAACTCAATCATTTTAAAGTAGTTATAACTGCACCTGTAATAAACATGTTAATATTTGATTATGATAACCCCTATAATATAAATTATAACATAATGCCAGCCGCTTCAATAAACACTTTGATGAAATGATAATTAATGCAATGATAAGATGATGGTTATATACAGTTCAGCAGTAAACTAATTTCTTTAAATATTATAGCCATTAGATTATTATTATAAAAGAATATCAAAATACAAGGCAACTCAAATCCTAACTAATATTAAAACAAAGAGAACTTAGCATGTCTACAAAAGTGCATGATGATGGTGCAAAATTAACACAAAATGCTGGGTCCCAGACCCGGCCCATGACAGTTGGTTTCTGTGTGATTTCGTCAGAAACCATCACAAACTTAACATTTCTCTTTCTGAGCAGATTCAGGTATCATTAAAATAATAAAATGATTTTTTTATCAGCGACAGTTATCAACAAAATTATTAAGGTATTTATCATTTGTACAGGACTGTGATGGAGTATAAATACAGTTCTTACAGCTGAAAGAAACATTTAGAGGATTTTAAAAGAATCAGATTCAGTTCAGTTCATATATTTTTAGAAAGTGAAGCAGTTTTTTTTAGCTGTTTTCTCCTCCCTCCTATCACAGCTGTTTCACTGATAGATGTAGGACGCTCTTCTTTATATAAATGAAGCTTATAACGAGGTGTGGAGATGATTTAAAGCAGCGGTCCCCAACCTTTTCTGCGCCACGGACCGGTTTATATTAGATAATCTTTTCACAGACTGGCATTTAAAGTGTTGTGGATAAATACAACTAAATGAAACTAGTACTGTTACCAAAAAAATAAAATTTATTCATAACACCATAACACCAAAGACCAAGGGAAAGTGAGTTAACGATAAAAACAATAAATATTAACGATAAAAACCAATAAAAACCCTGAAAACCATAAACTTCACAACCTAACCTGAACTCTTGCTGCCCGATACCAAACGACTCACGGACTGGTACCAGTCCATGGCTCGGGGTTTGGGGACCGCTGCTCTAAAGTGTGTCGTTGTGAACTTAAAGCAGATTGTGTGACACCCTGACCTCCTGTAAAAGCAGCTCTGAATGAAACAGCCAGTTAGATTCATCAGAGAGAGAGAGCAGGAACATCTTGTTCTCACAAGTCTGAGCTCCTCACTGAATTTTTGCTTCACACCAACAAGTCCAGACCTGCTACACTGACAGACAGGCGAGCTGCTACCTAGAAGGAGTCCACCTCTGATGGAAAAAGACATGCAGATTTTCACAATAAGAGGACGTGTTCCAGGAGGACTTTGATGTATTGTTAGGACTTAAGAAATAGTGTTTTACCAAAATTTAAAACAGATGTCCTCATATGTGGATATAATTTTTGTCCTATTACAACAGGAAGTGTGGAAATGTCACGTTTAAAGATCTGAACTACTTTAACACGGATCAGTTTGTTGTGTCCAGAAGATCAGGTCTGAGGCGCTCTTGGTCAGCACAGGGCTAGAAGAAGTCTGATCCATACTGGCCATGCTTTTACTTAGGAACAGCTCAGATATATTCATGAGAAAAAAACCCCCAGAAAGGACAAAGTAGAATAAAATTTTAATAACCTGGTTAATATGCAGACACACTCATATATGAGGAGGTTAAACATTCATCTGCTGGACAGTGTCACAGATGGAACTAATAGGGGAGAGACATTTTAATTTACTCCATATAAACTAAATCTGATGTATAATTTGGATTGAAGTTTAATTTAAGTTAAACACAGTCTGTTAGTCTTTTTATAGCTCTGTTAAATAACATGTTGTTGCTGTTGATGCATCACAAAGATCAGCTGTGCTGCAAACTGAAACTATGCTGCGTGCAGTTTCCAGTTTTTCTAGTTAGATGATGGAAACTTCTATGAAGAATGTTTCCTTGGCTGAAAACACCCATGTGACATAGTTAAAATAGTTAACTTAGTTAACACAGTTAAAAACACGTCTGATCCTTATGAATATGCTGTCAGACGGAGCAGAGAGCTGATCGAGGGCGTAGATTTGGTTTTGGCATTGGTGGGGACAGATGATTCAACCACCGAACCCTGCGCTGTTTCTTTTTCCTTTTTGTCTTTGCTTCTTGATAACAAAAGGAGAAAAAAAAACTTGCCTATGCATGTAGATGTATGCATGCAATTCATAGTTTTATATGTAAATTATATAATGTTAAATTACTATTAAACAAATGACTAAGTATTTTAGACTTTAGTTTACTTCAGCCATATTCCATATATATCAGGTATCATACAAAAATAAAAATAGAGTCATGACAATAAAAGAATATGACTTTAAGGACTTAACAACATTACTTCAGTTATACACCAACATCTCTGATACATTAGCACTAAGGGAACACTGAATGACCTGGTGGGTTTTGTCCATAAAACTACTCATCTAAGATTACCACAAAGTAAAAGATCTCTCAGCAAAATAATGCAACATTTTAGGCACTATTGCCCCGATCAAATCAGTGAGCTGGGACTTTTTATTCTAAACATGAACTACTGTTACAGCAACAGACATGGACTACTGGTGCCCCACACAACAACTCAATGTCCACTATGTGAAGGAGCCAAACACATGACTTCTCCTCTCGTTAACTGAGATAAACTGCTGGCATATTTGTTTTACATCTATACTGTCCAGACTCTCCTGGTGGTCATGGCAACATGTTATTCATGGTTAGGACCAGGTGTTGTGACAAAAAGTGATTGTCTGCCAAAAACTGATTTCCAGTGCTATAAATAGCTTGTTGGTCTGTATCATGTGAAACATATGTCAAATATATTACTCATGAATGATATCAAGTTATCTTGAGCAACAAACAACATTTCTGTAACAAGGTACAAGCCACAATCAGTTTTTGGCAGTGTCTTTTATGTATCCTTTATTTATGGAGTTAAAAAAAATTCTTGTTTACTTTAAAAATTTCTCTCTTAAGTTATCTGGCCAAGAGGACAGCTGAAACTGCAACAAATATGAAAATAGTTCTGTAAACATATTTTAAGTGGACAAAAGGAAGGTGATTGATTATAATGTAAGTAAAATAACAAAGATATTTGTTGATCAGCTACATTCGTGCCTGAAAATGTTAAAAGTTTATTTTGTGACCCAGAAAGAGTAATAAGAGTAATATTAAAACTAAGTAGCTGAAGTAGCCATTGTTGGAAACTGGAATTGGCTGGAGGTTTGGCATGTATGGCATAACATTTCCTGTAACGTTATTATGACGGACACATTTTATGAGTTTATCCAGGTTCTTCCTTTGTGCTGCCGTCCTCCTCTCCTCCTTGCAGGTCTTTGCAGCGCAGGCTTGCCGCTGCTGAAACTAAACAGAGCTCCCTGAAAGGCACAGCCAATCACATTGGCCATATTTGTCACATGACGTAGGACTCCAGTAGAGAACGTAATTTAACTCTTTTTGCACCGCTGGGTGAATGAGACGTTGACAGATTGCTTTGGGGGGGGGGCGTTTTGTTGTCTTTTTTTTTTCCTACAATCGGGTTTGTTTTTCTTTACTCGAAGAGATCAAATTATTGGTGGGGACAATTTAATAATCGCTGGACATTGGTGGGGACATGTCCCTTCCGTCCATGCCAAATCTACGCCCTTGGCTGAGACACTGACAGAGGAGCTGTGAGTGTGAATGTAATGAAGCATCACTCAGTGTTTCACATCCATCATGTTAAAAACACTCAGAAAGTGTGACTGTGTGGCTGTGACGTTTACAACAGTCTGACATGTGCTGTCAACCACATCATTTCATGTTTCTATGGTAACTAAATCATTAGGATTGAGTCTGTTCTTGTTGAGGTGACCTGTTAGTGCAGTGGTTCCCAAACTTTTTTTGCAGGGCCCCCCTTGTTTTACAAGAAAAATGTTCGCGCCCCCCCACCCCCGCGCGTGCACGCGCGCGCGCACGCACAAACACATCCTTCAACCACACACACCCATATTTTGCTCCATTGCGGTTTATTTCACACCTCAAACATTTATTAAACAATTAAGCAAATACAAATAATCTGCAATAAATTACAGGTAGTAAGAAAATAAACTACTAACTCTTTTACGCTCCGTCCGCACCTACACGGGTATTTTTGAACGCGCAGCTGTTTCGGCCACATGTAAACGGCGTATCGAATCAACGAGAACTGAGATTTTTTAAAACTCCTTTTTTTTGCGTTTGCAAGGAACACAGTTTGTCACGCAATGTCAAAGGTATGTGCCTTTTTTCATGTCACGCTGTGCGCCACGTTATTGTTTACATGGGATAAATTGCAGAATGGCAGATAGAGACTAAATACTGTTAATCTGACTCTGCAGGTTTTACACGCTTATATATACAGGCAGTTACTGTCCCTGCATTTAGAAAGGCAGAGGCATCATGGTGTAATTTTTTACATGTAGTTGTTTTTTTTCCTGTGTAATAATGTTCAACATTGCTATAAATACATTTTTCAAAAAATCCCTCTGCAAAATGGGTTAAAAAACATAAACAACTGTAGGATACTGTTTCTCCGTGATTTAAACAGCCCAGCGCTGCTCCTGATGCAGGGAAAACTAATTATGCAGGGAGACCTACCTCAGCACCTGTGCAGGTGAAACCAAAGGGAAGATCTGCTTCACCATATTTTCTAGTCTTTGGCTTAGAATGAAGTTGGTTTGGAAACATATTCAGCGATGCTTCATCTCCTGCTTTGCGTTTGTGTGGGCGCCCCGTGCTAGCAGTGTCCAAGCGTTGTTTTTTTTTCCCCCCTTTTCATGCCGCGCCCCCCCTGCAATACCTCTGCGCCCCCCCTAGGGGGCGGGCCCCACACTTTGGGAATCACTGTGTTAGTGTTTGGACTCTGATCACGTCACAAGATCACATGAGATTTCAAACCACAGGAGAATCACTGTGGTTATAAGAGGCAGACACCCACACACACACCACGTGTCTGCTGTTGTTGTCAGGGAAATGAAGGCCGCATCTCGAGCAGCCTTTGAATTGGGACAGCCTTCGTTTCGTCACTGTGATGCAATTGGCCTCAAAATGTGGCCTTTAAGGCTGCAGACCCTGAATTGGGACACAGCCAGGGCCTGCATCCTTTGGAGGCTCCAATTGAAGGCTGCAGGATGAGTCGGATGTATCTTTCATGGCCCACTATATTTCAGAATTACAGTGTTACATCATATTCTATAAGGATGTGTTTGTATACTTTCTGCCCAGTTTGACCCATTTAGCAGAAGTCAGAGCTTTTCTTGGTGGACAGACTTCCAGAGCGGAGACAGCAGCTTTTTCTGCTTCCTGACTGGGAGTCTGGAAAGATGTGCAGGGCTTGAATTTGGGGCGCATCATGTTGAGAACACACAAACAAAGGCAGCAGACACACAAAAGGCAACTTCTAAGTTAACCAGCTCACTGACAGAAACTGACAAAAACAAAAAGATGAAGAGCTAAAGAGACAAAACAGCAGATAGCAACAGAGAGACAGACCAATGAAGACGCAGTAAGAACAGATACAAACAGATTGACGTGGCTCTTAAACGGGCCTTTGGGAGGTTTTTTTTTTTTTTTTTTTTTTTTAAAGTAGATGTAGGAAGCAACAACAGGCTGATTGTTTTCTCAGCAGGTTCTTCATCAAAGTATTGTGAATTCAGAAGCACCTTATACACCAGTGTTTATCTGTGCTGCCACACTGGGAGATATTTGTAGGACTGGCTTAGACTGGTGGAGAGAAATTTAGTTGTGTTGATGCAAGTTTGACTTGTTTTAACTACAACAAGTAGTACAGTATATTAATAATATGTCAAAATAAATCTATACATTAAATCCTTTGTGATGTGAAGACATTCAGGCATTCAGCTGCAAACTGTCGGTGCAGTGTAACGACTGAATAATGTGAGTGAGCTATGATATTTTGCTGGTACTTGTTTTGCGTCTGCTCGATCTTTGTATTGGTGAAACCTGACAGTAAACAGTCTTCCAGCCAACCCAGGTGGCCTTGCATGGAATGGGAAGGAACAGTCTAAACACAGTCGTTATCAGGGGTTTTTTTTATTCGGCTCCAGCCTTGACCGCAGCTGGCGCCGAAGGGGTATCCGCATGAAGTGATCGTGCTTTTTACTGTAGTGCGAACAACTCATATGAATTTCTAAGCTGCTCTAACAGTCCAACACTGGTCTCTCAATCTCCCGTTGGAGAGCCGCGAGCTTCCTATAATGTTATCAAACTTACGCTCTGTGATGTTGTCATTTTTTTTGCTCAAAGAGCAGGTTCTGAGAACGCATGACCGCAGTGCACTTCCCAAGATGTGATCGCATTTGCGCTCAAAGGTGTTATTCGAGCTAGCCCCTCCAGATGTAATCCAGTTTTTCACTTAGAGGTCTTGTTCTGAGTATTCACAGCAGCCGTAGCTTCTCCAAGATCTTATCCGTGCTGCACTCAATGAGCCCATTTTGAGAAACTCACGCCTCGTCCCATCATTTCAATCCCAGCGGGCAGCCTTGTGGGGGTTTGAACAGCCGGTTCCGCTTCCTTAATGCTTCGATAGGTCAGGGCCAAGCCAGCAAGAACCCTGTTACCATGGTTCCGAATAGGTAGATATCTTCAGCACTCAGGCTCACCCGAGCCCAGACTTCTCGTTGAGAAGGGGTGATGTAATAGGTCTCAAAATGCGTTCTCCGGAGCATGTGGTCACTGGATTGGGACACAGCCACAGTGTAGGGAGGAACTTCCACTCAGATGTTTCAGGTGTTGCTGGATGGAGGAGGACATCGTTTTAGTTTAGTGAGGGTGAGAAAGTAAGAACTTTCCACCTAAAACCAACAGAAAGAAGTTTGGACTTTTAAACTCATGTGCTTACTCATGAGCGATTGCATCAGCTCCAGCCTGTGTGCAGCACTTAGTGGCTTTAAGTACAGCTGATGTTTGTCTGCTCTAATAGAGGAGAAACAGCTCATTATGATCAACAGCGACCTGTGTTCAGACCGTGTTCAGCGTGGGGCCTCGTCTTTCCTCAGCCCTCAGCCTTAACACCGGCTCTCCACAAGGCTGCCCCCTTCTGTATTTTACTCATTATTGATTCTTTACCATTCAGTGTGTGATGTTATTCTCACCACAGAATAATCCATCCAGAAAATTCAGTCATAAGTAAATTCTAAATAATCCAGATTAAACATGCAATCTGCTGTGAAATGTATAAGTAAAAAAAAAAAGCCTGCTGAGACCGTGATTCATTTTCTCTTATGATTTACAGGTCAAAGATGGAGGCGTCTGTTCAGGAGCAGCTGCTGGGCATGCTGGATGATTTGGGAGAAGAGGAGCTTAACCGTTTCCACTGGTACCTGCAGAATGGACCTGGAGGTGATTTCACGCCCATCAAAAAGAGCCGCCTGGAGAAAGCGAACAGAACGGCAACGGTGGATCTCATGGTGGAAACATATACTACTGACCATGTGATGGAGGTGGCGAGGTTGATTTTAAAGAAGATGAAAAAAGGTCAGTCAGAGAAAAAATAAACAAACAGTCAGTGTGTTAGGAAGACAAAACATTCTCATAATTTATTGTATATATTGACCTTCTTAGTTTTCTCTTTCCTCCTCAAATAACCTTTGAGTACAAATATTACATTTACATCATTTTGAATCCACACAGGTTTTTGATTTTTAAAAAGCTCATGATTTAACCCTTGTGTGGTGTTCATATTTTTGTTACTCAGCCAGTGTTCATTGGTCTGGTGGACCCGCTAGAGTTTTGGCTTTCCAAATTAACACTATCAAACAATTTTATGTTAAATTACTCAACAGATGTTTACTTCATCCCAATTACAAGCCATATGAATAGCAAACATGGTTATTTTTTTCCCTTTACCTTTGTTAGATCACATTTATGAATTAATGTGCTTCTTGTTTTTTGTTTTTTTTAATAAAATGTTATAAAAAATCAGTTATAATCAAGTGGAGTGAGTGGAAAGACACACCACATTTACACGTGAAGCAATATGTTTCACAACTAAATGGGATCAGCTGCTCATCAGTCTTATTTATGCCCCTAATTTGCAGGTGGGACAGGGTATGAGAAAATAAAATTTGGATCCCTCAAGAAAGAGGGTAAAATGTGTGGGAATGTAAGAGCAGACGGTGTCGATAGTTGAATTTTCAATAATGTTGCAACTTTGTGCAGGAGCAGGAGGGGAAGAAAACACTATCAGCAGCACCAGAAAGGAGGAAGACAGAGTATGGGAAGACAGGACCTACACTTTCAACACTTTTATTAGACCTGGGTCCAGTGGACCTGAACATCTTGTATGTAATGTAAATGTGTGGGGGGAGGTACAGTATGAGGTCATTGAAAATTAGTTCGGATTTATGTTCTTCACAGAAAATAACCCAAAGCCAATGAATTTCAGGTTGAAAAAATAATTAATTGTTTAATTTTTCTTTTGAAAAAAACTGAAAACGGGTCTCACAGACCCGAACACCATACGAGGGTTAAGGTGCACTTTCCTCCAACAGGAACTCCCTCAGCCTCATCACATCCATCAGAATCAGAAGGTAAGAATTCATCAGTCTGTCTGAAGAGGCATGCATGAGGCAGAAACACACGAACTCTGAGCTGACCAATCAGAGCTCTTATCAGAAATAGTCAAACAAATCATGCTTTGAGAAAGTTATACAATGACTTCATAAAACATTTAGACCTTCACTCTTACTTGTGTCACAAGATGGCGCCTGTGTTTGGCTTCGCCGCCTATGGCGCTGGTACAGCTCGCTGGTATAGTCTTATACTGGCCGCTATTGTCACTTGCAATATTATTTTTACTGTCCTGTGTTTTGATTTTGTCTCTGCCACCAATACTTATGATCGGGGCATGATGTTGTATATCAAAGATTCAATGGAGAGCTACTTTGACAGCTGGGACAGTTACAGGAAATTTTTCCCTCCACCCTTTGTGTGTTCCTCACCTGAGTGCATGTTACCATACATATCGGTGGGATTTAACACGAAGAAAAGAAGAAGTAGGGGAACCAGGGCCGGTGTCCAGGTGCGACTGAGAAGGTACCGAAGATTAGCTTCTTGGATGTGGGAAGAATCCCGGTGCCTACGACCAATTCATGTACTGTCATCTGGTGCCGACGCTACACTTTCAGTTCCCAGCTCGGAATCTATGGTCTGATGGCCCCATGTTCACTTGGCGTCTCCCTCCTTCAACCGCCGTTTTGATGGCAGAGATGATGTACCACTATGGATATTAGCTTCTGCTAGCCCTGAAGTCACCGCCCGGCGTAACAGGTGTAGAGGTGCGCACAGGTGTTTAATTTGAGTGCCACTACAGTCAGCTGTTGACTGCACCAACCAAACGTCATCAATCAGGTTTGCCCTGCTGAACACTCGCTCAATCACAAACAAATCGTTTATTTTAAACAATCTTTTTATAAAGGAATCTCTCAACTTCTTATGTTTAACTGAGACGTGGCAACAAAACATGCATTATATACATCTGAAGGAAATTTGTTCGACTGGCTGCTCCGTCATCGGAACTCCACGTCTTTCGGGACGTGGCGGAGGTCTCGCTGTTGTGCACCAGGACAGATTCACATGCAGACTGATGAACTCGGATTCTTTTACCTCCTTTGAACTTCAGATGATCAAGGTCGGCTCTTTGCACACCTTTTATTGTATTTTAATCTACCGACCTCCTGGCCCTGCCGGAGTCTTTTTAACTGAATTTAACGACCTCCTATCATCCATTATTAAATTAGAGAACATGGTAATGTTGGGAGATTTTAACCTTCATATTGATGATGCATCCTGTAATATGGCTGTTGACTTCATGACTATCACAGAGTCTTTTAATTTTATGCAGCATGTTTTTGGCCCTACACATGTAAAGGGTCAAACATTGGATCTTGTTTTCTCCTTGGGTTTAAATATAAATGACATTCGTGTGGAAGATGTCCATGTGAGTGACCATAGCTGCATATATTTTAACTTGTCGTTTTATTTGGATCCCTGGCTCCCAAAATAACGATTGAAAGGCGAATCATAAACCAGAACGCCGGCAAAAGGTTCTCTGCCATGTTTGACGCTGATATGACTTACAAGGATTTGGACTCTCTTGTCTCATCCTTTAATAACCAGTGTAATTCTAGTTTAGACATAGTGGCACCTCTGAAAAAAAGTACTGTCCTATGTTTGAAATCTCATCCTTGGATAAATGAAAACATTTGTAATGTCAGGAGATACTGTCGCAAGCTAGAACGTTTGTGGAAGGCCTCCAAGCTTGAGGTTTATAAGTTACACCTTAAAGAATCTGTCCTCTTGCTAAATGACATGTGGAAAATGCCAGAACAGAGTATTTTTCACACCTCATAGCTTCAAAAAAGAAAGATCCTAAATTCTTGTTTAAAACAATTAAGAGCATTGCTTCTCCTGATGCTCCTTGTGCACCAGTGCACTCAACATCCGAATGCAATGAGTTTATGAACTATTTCAGAAATAAGGTCACTGCCATCAGGTCTAATATCTCTCCATCATCTTCTCAATATCAAACTTTCAACTTGCTCTCCTCTGATACTTGGTCCTCTTTTACTCCTGTTACATTACAAGACATCAGAGGCCTGCTTTGTCATATAAAACAGACTTCAAGCCCTCTTGATGTCCTTCCATCTTCATTTTTCACTAGTGTGTTTGATTCAATTGGCCCCTGTATTGTGGAAATGATAAATACTTCTCTTCATACTGGCTCAGTCCCCAGCTTCTTTAAACAAGCTGTTGTTGAGCCAATATTAAAGAAACCCCAGCTGGATCCATCTCTTCCTAACAGTTATAGGCCAATATCCAAATTGCCTTTTATATCGAAAATTTTAGAAAAAGTAGTAGTAGAACAAAGGAACTATTTCCTGGATAAAAATGCTGTTATGGACACTTTCCAGTCTGGTTTTCGTAAATTGCATTCCACTGAAACGGCCTTACTTAGAGTATCTAGTGATATCTTGATGGCAGCAGACTCTGGAGAATACACAGTGCTGGTCCTGTTGGATCTCAGCTCTGCTTTTGACACTGTAGATCACAGTATCATGATAAACAGACTCGGGAACTTGTTTGGGATTACTGGTGTTGTTTTAAAATGGTTTATATCATATCTGTCTGAGAGATCTTTTACTGTTTGCATGAATCATGTCACATCAGAATCAACAGTTTTGCCGTGTGGGGTACCTCAGGGATCTGTCCTGGGTCCAATTCTCTTTTTACTTTATGTATTTCCCCTAGGCCAAATTATTAAGCGCTATAAATATATCTCCTATCATCTCTATGCTGACGACATCCAACTACACTGTTCCTTCAAAATGTCTGAGTTTTATAAATTGTCTAATTTAAGTAATTGCCTGACAGAAATCAACAAATGGTTAAATGACACTTTTCTCCAGCTAAACTCTGATAAAACAGAAACTCTAATTATTGCTCCAGACCACATGGTCCCAGAAATTAGACAGCATATCAGCTTCTTAGACCCTTATGTAAAATCAAGCCTTAGAAATCTCGGTGTCATATTTGACAGCTCAATGTCGCTCGAGCAGCTGTCCGAAACTGTTTTTATCATTTACGGAATATTTCTAAACTCAGACTAATGGTATCAAAGCTTGAACTTGAGATGATTATTGATGCTTTTATTTCTTCTCGTTTAGACTACTGTAATGGCCTTTTTACTTGTTTTAACAAATCAGCCTTAAGTCGTCTTCAGAATGTGCAGAATGCTGCAGCACGACTCTTAACAGGCACCGAGAGAAGATCGCATATCACTCCAGTCTTGGCCTCCCTTCACTGGTTGCCTGTAAATTTTAGGTTTCATTTTAAAATTTTAGTTCTAACATTTAGGGCCCTACATGGTCAGGCTCCTCAATATTTATCTGACGTCTTCAGAATGTGCAGAATGCTGCAGCACGACTCTTAACAAGCACCGAGAGAAGATCGCATATCACTCCAGTCTTGGCCTCCCTTCACTGGTTGCCTGTAAATTTTAGGTTTCATTTTAAAATTTTAGTTCTAACATTTAGGGCCCTACATGGTCAGGCTCCTCAATATTTATCTGACCTGCTGAAACCACATACACCTTCTCGGGCTTTAAGGTCACTAGATCAGAGACTGCTGGTGGTACCGCGCACTCGCTTTAAAACTCGTGGTGATCGGGCCTTTCAGACTGTGGCACCACGGTTGTGGAATTCTCTCCCACTGTCTCTTCGCTGCATGGACTCCATTGATTCTTTTAAGAAACAGCTGAAGACATTTTTATTTAGAAAAGCGTTTGATTAATTTCTTCTTATGCTGTTTTTATAGTTTTATAGTTTTACATTGTTTTATTTACTGTTATATTGTTTTTATATTCCCATTTCCTGTGTTGTAAAGCACTTTGTGATTTTTATCTGTGAAAAGCGCTATATAAATAAATTTTACTTACTTACTTATTCCTTACTGGTGGGGTGAAGGGAGCGCCATGCATCGCAAAGACCAAAGTCGCTCATATACTGTTTGATTATATTTGTGGACTGCCAATTATGCTGAGTTCCTGTTGTGTTGAGCCTATCCATTTCTTTATTTAGTCCCAGGTTGAGGTCTCCCCCAAGAACAAGTGTGCCATCTAAGTGTTCAGAGAGTGCACTGAAAAAACCGTGAAAGAATGAGGGATCATCAACATTTGGACCATATACACTTACAATACATAGCTTTTTATCAAGTATAGATAGTTTAATGATTAAGAATCTGCCCTCTGGATCTATAACTGTATCGAGTACTGTGAAATGAATTTTTCTATGTATTAAAATTGCTACTCCCCTTTGTCTAGAATTATAACAAGCTGAGAACACATTAGGAAACTCAGGTGTTTTAAGTTCATTCGAACCTCTAAGAGGTCTGTGGGTCTCTTGTAAAAGGACAACATCTGCCTGTAGTTTTTTGAGTTGGTTAAATATTTGTAACCTCTTTTCTCTGGAGCCAGCTCCATTTACATTCCATGTAATGAATCTTAGTGCACCCATAGATGTCTGTGTATAACTAGGGGTGTGTGCTGTGTGTGTCGCTTAGACAGGTGGAGAGAGTACATCACTTGTTCATAAATAAAGAGAGGGAGAGAGAGAAAGAATGTGTGGCAAGATGCTCCCTGAGTCTGGCTATGTGTTTGCATATTTACTAATATGAGTACTCTTGGCTTAAGTGTGTGTATCCTGTAGGTCTGTGTGCGCTGTCTGACTGATGTAAATGTGCTGCTGTTGAGCGCATGACTGTGCGTGATCGTGCTGTGCATATGTGTCGAAATAAAGGATGTTGTTTGTGGATGAGTGTGGAAGCAGTGAAAGAAAGAAAGAAAGAAAGAAAGAAAGAAAGAAAGAAAGAAACCAAGGACAAGGGTGAGCAGCATAAAAACAAGAGGGGGGAAAAGAGAGAAGAAAAAAGAGAGGGAAAAAAAAACGAAAAACGGAAACATTCAAATTAAACCACTGACGGAGAGTGACGGTGTTAATTTTGCTATGATATCATACTTAAGATGCAACTTAATACTACTAAGTTAGACAGATGTTAAAGCAAATTAGTGTGAGGATGGATGGGGAAAGGGTGTAGTGGATTCTTATCTGGTGTGAAGTTAATACAGCCACGGAGTGATGTCGGGGTCGCGGTGGAGCTGTCCGTCCACATACAGCCGGTCCACAGCGATGAGCACGGGAGCCCTTCTGGATGAAGCTGCGTCGGATTGGGAAGAGGACCCTGCGTCATTCCAGGATCTCTTCGGGGAACTGGTCGTTCACGCTGAAGTCCGTTCCTTTTAATTCCCTGCCGCGGCTTTTCACCTGTTCTTTTTGTTTGAAGTGGCCGAATTTGGCCACAATAGGACGTGGTCTCCTGGCCGCAACTCGAATGGGGCCAAGGCGATGCACCCTATCGAAGACGATGTTCTTCACCGTGTCCTCCGGAAGCTTGAGGTGGGTTTTGATGAAGCTTTTTACCGTGGTCTCCGCGTCCTCTCCAGCGGCTTCTGGAATACCAGAAAATACCAGATTGTCACGCATGCTACGAGCTTGTAGATCAATAACTGATTCTTTTATTTTTTTATTTTCTCTATTTATCTCAGTAACATTGTCTGTGAGACATTTCACCGACTCCCTTAGCGTGGCATTTTCAGCAGCGAGCGTTTCCACCTGCTGCTGGCTGAACTCCAGGGATTCTCGTAAGCATTTAAATTCCCGGTGAAGAATCTCCACCAAAGACAGCCTTGCGTCGAAACTGGACAATCGCTTGTCGATTGACTCCAGTATGTCGGCAATATCTTTGCCGGCTGGCGATATTGTGGGAATCTGCCGGGTGAAGTCTTTTCGACGACGGCATCTCAGATTTAGCCGGGGAAGCTGCACACTGGGCCTTCTTCATAACAAGATCCTGAAAGCACTGATCAATGTAATCTTGGAGAGCCTCTAAACTCCCCGTTGTTCTCCAGGGTGTTGGAGATGATTTAGACAAATAATGTTAGTTGTAAGACAATTGATAAGTGTATTTGGTAAGATTGAAGCTTAAAGGAATTTGTTCAAATCTAAACAACCATTCGCTTTAATTTTCTGCCAAAATCTCCGGCGTCTAACGTCAGTTACAACATGAGTCCCTTACCTTGTCCGTCACTTCCGTCACTTACCTCTCCTTTTTTTTTTTTTTTTTACAGGTGTGTATTTACCAATGAAGGTCATAGTTATGGGTGTTTTTGTGCTGTTTTTGCTATTGGAAGTGATGGTTATTAAAACCAAACATGATAAAATTGACAAGCGCAGGAGACACGACACGGAGGAGATTTGTCAATCAGGCTGCAGAATGCACTGCTGTACTGAGCAATAACAAAAATCAGCGAGAAAGCGAAGCAGTGACGGATGAACACCGGGACCACTGTGTGCTGTTTATTAATAAACCATATAAATCTCTATATGACAACATGCATAAAAGCAGAACGGTATTTGTACATCAGTGGGGAAATAGCAGTGGCTTGCTAGCTTTTGCACGGCTTCATCGGGTCAGTCTGAAAATTTAAAAGAAGAATGAATGAACTTACCAGGTTGCCCCATCTCCTCACTTATGTGCCTCCGAGCTAGGTCCTTTATATTCCTGTCTCAGTAGAAGTAGCAGCTAGCATCATAGCTCTGGATGATTAGCCACGGCACTGATGAACTTTTCCTCCACACTGAATGAATAATGAAGGGCTTTGGCTGGATCTGCCCCTTTGACCTAGGTCAGAGCCACGTCTCCAGGCTCCTGATTGGTTGTCATTGTTTTTTGGTTTGTGTTTCCTCAGCTGTAGAGACAGAGAAAGAAAAGAAATTTAGACTAGTTATTAATAGTTGATAAGCTTACTTGCACATATTTTCTTCATTATTCTTCTGCCAGATAAATAAAAGCAGAGGTTTAGTTCAGTAGAATTTTGAATAAACAATTTTTGATTGTCATTTTCAGAAGAGGGAGATCTGTGTGTGATCTGTGTGGAGAGGAGCCATGACAAGCTCAACAACATCTTTCAGGGTCATCAGAACCTCCCAAGTAGGCTCATCTTCTGGTACTTTGTCACCAATCATGAGTTATTAAAATAATCAAATCATAGCATTTACATTTATGTTAGACTAGAGCTGGGCTATATCATACCGTTCACGGTAATACCGGTTTAATGTTGGGCAATGAAAGGAAAATGAAACATTGCGGTAGAATATGGGTAAAACACGCATGCGCAGTGCCTTTGTTTACATACGTCATCATTAAATGAAATGGATGAACCAGAATTGGTTTATAAAAATGCTGCAACTTCAGTGGTGTGGAACTGGTTTGGCTTCCATCCGTCAAATACACAACAAAACACTATTTTTGGTAGAGCATGCCAGTGGGCCGTCGTTATTACCGTGTTTTTTGGAAAATACGGCACACTTAAAATCAATCCTTAGATTTTTCTGAAAATCGACAGTGCCCCTTATAATCCTATGTGCCTTATGTATGAATTCTGGTTGTGTTTACTGACCTCAAAACTATTTTTATGTGGTAGACGGCGTTCGAAAATCTGTTAAATGTTTCAGTACGACTTTGCTAAGTTACGATCCCGCACCACTTGATGGATTGTCGGAGCATTACGGCTATCGTAGACAGGCACCTCGCGGAGTGATATGTACTGTGCTTCAACATAATATTACCGTATTGTGTGTGTATAACCTCTTTTTAAGTTTTGTGGATATTATACATGGTCATGCTGAGGATATGTCGGCCAATTTCCAGTGGAAATGCCTTTTGCTTAAACTGTCAGCAAGGAATTTGCATTTGCACTGTTAATTACTTATATAACTTGGGGTATTTTCCTTTGCTGAGGCATGCGCTGTGCAGCAATTTGAAACCTTGACAGTTGTAGTTGCTGTATTTGTCCACCAGGGGGAGACAAATATGTTTTTTTTTGGGGGGGGGGGTTCTTGCACTAATAAAGTTGAGGAGTTGTAAAGTATTTTGTCTGGTGTCAATTATATTGTCAGTTATATCGTTATCGCAAATTTTCAGATGTATATCGTGATAAATATTTTTGGTCATATCACCCTGCTCTATGTTATACAAAGAGTATACAAAGACCAATGTTGGGCAATTAATTATATAGTTACTCCTTCAAAAAAGTAACTGAGTTTTGCAAGCAAAGTTTTTTGTAGCTGTTTACCTAAAAATGGTTTAAAATGTTTTTTTAAACAAACATTTCAAAATATTTACTGAACAATCAGGTGTTTCACATCAAATCTGATGCCACACAAATTATTTGTGCCACTCCAAAAAATATTTTTTGTCCGCTATGAGATAAAGGAGAACATCACAAGCCTAAAACCTGCATGCCAGACAACAGGATGTATCACTCTTGTAACACCTGTAACATTTAGCAGTCGCCTCATCTTTCTGACACACACAACAAAACTATTGACTACACTAAACTAGGGATGGGTATCGTTTAGGTTTTATCGGATACCGGTGCTTAAACGGTGCTCAAACCGGTGCTTAAAGAATGGAGAACACAAAATTGGTCCAAAAACCTCTCATGTTCAGCTGTTTTTTTTTGTAAAAAGATAAAAATGTTAGCCTTTTCTACAGCTATAGGGCATATATGGTATCACTCTTGGCTGGAAGCAGTGCTTAAACAATGGAAAAAAAACAAACTTTGTCCAAAAACCTCTCATGTTTAACTGTTTTCCACTTTTTCTTTGGTCATTTTAACCTTTTTGGCCAGGGTGAAGGGAGTATCTGCCGTCAAACAAGAAGACAGCCGCATGTAACTACGACGGTGTTTGCTAGTTCACCTTACGTGCATTAGTGGTTAGTGTACTCAACGTAAATTACACACGAACAACATTAAGCTACGCAGAGAAGAACGGCTGCTGCTGCCATCATCATCGTCATCATTTCTGCTACACTGGCAGGGCTAGGGGCCAGGACTCTACTCTCTTTTTGGGGGATGTTGCTAACTCCGGGTCCGATAACAGGCACCACACCCGCAGTAGATGTGCTCGGTGTGAGGTCTCGCAGCAAGCTAAACACGGCGCATTTCTCGGCTTTTAAAAAAACGCTATGCGTTGCCAGGTGTTTCATGGGATTCGAGGAGTTACCTCCTTTGACAGTATCACAGTATCACCTAAAAGCACTTGTTGCAGGCAGCTGAGTTTGCATCTTTTGCTGTGAAGTACAGCCAGATTTTTGACCGCTTCGCCTTGGGCATTTTTAATCTGTAGCTCTGCTTTAAAAGAACGTACGCACCTGGGCCCGCCTACTATCCTCGGAAACGTAAAACGATTGGCTAGAATTGGCTCAGGAAAAAAAAAAAGCACCGAAATAAAGCACCGAAATGTGCGCTGCTTTTCGGTCTGGTTACTACCGTTTATGTCAGAACCGGTGCCATCATGGCACCGGACACCGGTACCCATCCCTACACTACACACTAAACGTTGCAAATCTCTCACATCTCAAAACACCGCTGTCACTTCTAAAACTTCTTCCCGTTTCTTAAAAACTAAATGCCATGTTTTGATTGGTCGACATGGTACATCTTTCAACCAATGGAAAAGGGAGGGGGGGGGGTGTTTTGGTTTCGTCTTTGCTCACAGGCAGAGAGTGCTTTCGAGCGTTTTCCTTATAAAATGCCATTTTTAACATTTCTTCCCGTTTCTTCCCGCAGTAAATATGAACAACGGTAGTATTCAGGAAGAAAACCAAACATTGCAGATATTTTTATCATAACTCTGATTTTACGTGGCCTATCAACACAATTTTAAAACTGGTATAAAGTCCACACTTTTTCTGTCAATTATTCCATCTGTCCTGCTCACATCTCCAATGGTTGCACACGTTGTCATTAACGTGGCTTCAATTCACATCACCTACGCTGCTTTGCTAGCTAAAACACCGTTGTCGGCACATAAGGATGCTGTCATAGAGTGAGAGTGAGAGTCACGTGGTACGCCCGCCCAAGATGGCAGCATAGGTTGGAGTTGCGCTCTCCACTCCCCCTAAGTTTTGTTAAAAATAAGTTAGAGCCGGTCATTTGTCTTACTTTGGGTCTGCCCTGGCAAATTCTGTGGAAGGAGTCAGAAGAGTCATTACTTTACACGCAACGACCCAACTATGCCGCGAGGGAAAACACGCAACACTCAGGCTACTTCGCTAACTACTATGGCGGAGGCACCTGATGGTGCGGATGCTAGGTGCTCCTCCCAAGATGGTGTGGCGGCCGAGCTGACTTCTATAAGATCTCTGCTTGAGCAGGTAGCGCAAGACATGACGGCGGTGAAAGGTGGAATTGAGTCTCTCAAGGAAGCCGTGAATAGCCTAGGTGCTAGGGTGGACGAAACAGAGACAAGAATCTCTCGTTTGGAGGACGAAGAGGTTAAAGCTAGCTCAATAAGTAAGAACTTGAAGATACAGAACCAGCGGCTGCAGGAAAAGGTAACGGCGCTCGAGGGTTTCTCACGGCGCCAGAATATTAGAATATCGGGTAATAAAGAAGGAATCGAAGGCCGTAATCTTGAGGACTGCATGAAGAATTTGTTGTCTGAGGCTCTGGACATTGAGATGGGAGATTACTACGAAATAGACAGAATCCATCGGTGGGGCCAGCACCCCAGATGTCCGTACTAGCGGGCGCCAGAAAAAAGAAGCAGATCATTTGGAAAGGCATGAGAGTCCGTTTTTTCCACGATTATGTGCAGGAGGTACAAGAAAAACGCCGGAAGTTTGATGAGGTACGTCGTCTGCTGCAACAGCGCAATATTGACTATTCCCTTTGCTTTCCGGCTGTTATGACTTTTTCAGTGGATAACCAGCATCATCAGTTTTCCAACCCAGCAGAGGCTAAGCACTTTCTGAGCAGCCTGGATTAGGCTAACATTCCGGGTGATGTAGACTAAGAGGATTTCTAAGTTAAGGGTCAGTTTACTTCTGTGGTTTATTCCTGGATTGGGGTTTCGTTACACCTTTCGACCTTTCGGTTGAGATTCTTTTTTCTTTTCTTTTGGGGGGGGGGGGTGAGGAGGGACGCCATTATGGGAATTTTGAGTGCTACGGACCAACGATTTCATGTTTTTTTTTCTCTTTTTCTTTCTTCTTTTTGTTTTTCTTCTTTGTTCTTAACTGAGTTTGGTTTTGTTTTTCCTTTTGATGTTATGGTGCCAATTGTACTGTATAGACCTATTTTTTGGACCACTGGGTTGTTTCATGTAACTGGCTTTAAGATTTGTTATATGGGTATACTCGATTTTCTTCTGGATAAATCTGTACAATAACTTGGCTCGCGTGGTGTTATGGAGTTATGTAAAATAGTGTCGTGGAATATAGCAGGTTGTCATAATGTTATTAAAAGGAAGAAAATCCTCACATACTTGAAGCAGAAAAAGACAGACATAGCCCTGATTCAGGAGACCCATCTCGATGAGGCGGAATCATTAAAGCTTAAAAGAGATTGGGTGGCTCAAGTCTATTTTACTACATTTTCTGCTAGAAAAAGAGGGGTGGTCATATTGATTAGAAGAAACTTAAATTTTCAGGTTTTTAAGCATTATACAGATCAGGAGGGTAGATGGGTGGTTTTGGATGCATGTTTACAGAGGCGGAAAATGACATTGGTCAGCATATATGCTCCCAATTCTCCTCAGCCACAGTTTTTTCATGAAGTCTGTAACATTGTGCGGACTATAGCTATAGGCAATTTCATTAATTAATGTGGACGAAAAGATTATTTCCAAGATACTAGCTTTTAGGCTTGAGAAAGTTCTTCCTTGTTTGGTTCATAGGGATCAGGTCGGTTTTGTGAAAAACAGAAGTTCTGCAGATAATTTACGTAGGTTATTACACATATTCTGGAAGAGCAGGACTAATCTAGACCCTGTCGTCGCGTTCTCCTTAGATGCAGAGAAGGCCTTCGATAAAGTTGAGTATCACTTTCTGTTCTATACGTTGAAGAGATTCGGTTTTGGTCCCATTTTTAGGCAGTGGATTCAGGTGGTATACACAGATCCAATGGCTACAGTTACTACCAATGGGATAATGTCACCCTCCTTTTCGTTAAGTCGGGGTACTAGACAAGGCTCACCTTTATCACCACTCATTTTCGCCCTGTTTTTGGAGCCTTTGGCTATTGCATTACGTGAATGTAAGCAAATCAGAGGAGTGGATATGGGTCAAGAAGAACATAAAACTTTTTTGTATGCAGATGACATTTTACTGATCTCAAGTAACCCAGAACAGGCTGGGTCGGAAGTTATGCCCATTTCTAAATTGTGTCCTCCAGTTATGAGGAGCTCATGGCAGTTCAAGTGGATGCCCGAGGGTTTGACTTACTTGGGGATTAAACTGACCCCTTGTTTAGACAACATAATGCAAGTAAATATTTCCCCAGTGATTCAAAACATCCGTCCGCTGTTGCAGAATTGGGTTAAGATAAATCTGTCCCTTTTGGGCAGAATTAATTTGGTAAAGATGCTTGTTGCCCCTAAACTTCAGTACCTTCTTCACATGTTACCGATAGCAGTCCCACATAATTTGTTAAAGCTTTATAATACATGTGTGGAGGGTTTTGTGTGGGCAGGCAAAAAGCCATCTTTTAATCAGTCCAAATTATATGCTGCAAAAGATAATGGCGGGTTGGCATTGTCCAAGATGGTTATGCTATGCTTTCTCCCTCTCTCAGTTAGTTAAGATACATAATTCCCTTATAGAGAAGCCTTCATGGGTTGCGATTGAGGAAAGTCTTGTGGCCCCTTCGTCTTTAGAGGCCTTCCTCACTCAGAAGGGAAGACCAGCACCGTTTAAAGATCCTGTATTGGCTTTCATGCATTAGACCTGGTGTAGAGCTCACCAATACACCAACGTTAGCCCTTATATAACCTCTAGAGCCTCTATCTGGTATAATAAGAAAATATTAATTGGTAAGAAACCAGTCAGGTGGGAGGCTTGGGCTAGGACAGGCATTAATCAGGTGGGGGATTTATTTGGGCAGACTGGTATGAAATCGTTTGCAGAAATCAGACGAGAATTTAATCTGGATCCAAGGGAAATTTGGAGGTTTTTTCAAATAAGACACTGTATTAAAACCATTTTGAATAATAACCCAGACCCTCCATCTAGTATTCAGGAGATGTTTGCAGCTCCTGGCATTAATAAAATCAGGGCATCCATATTTTATGGGATTTTCAGAGAGGCGCACTCTCCCAATTTGGGGGGACTGAGGCAGTGTTGGGAGAAGGATCAGGGTATCCAGATTTTAGAGGATACTTGGAAGCAGCTGGTTTTATCATGGTATGTTTGCTCACCTGAAACACAGTCTCATCTTATCCAGTGCAAGTTGCTTCACAGAAATTACTGGACTCCCAGTAAATTAGCCAGGCTGAAGCTTGTGGATAATGACACCTGTTGGAAATGTCAGGAGGAAGCCGGGACTCTAGTTCATATGTTGTACTCATGTCGGAAAAATGATTATTTGTGGGACGGGATCATTAACTTGGTGAATGATATTTTTAAACTTAATCTTTCTAAATCTCCAGCTGTGTGTGTCCTGGGCCTGTTACCTGACAATAGTATCCTTTCAACAAAACAGAGACTGTGGATGCATCTGGCTTTCATAACAGGATGCAGGATAAAACTGAGGCACTGGAAGTCATTCAGCCCCTGTTCTCTCAGGGAATGGACTGAACAAATGTATAAGACGGCATTATATGAACGGGTTATGTACAGAATTAAGGGGAGAGAAGATATTTTTGAGCAGGTCTGGGGTCCTTTTCTGTTGTACATCGACAATGTCTCTTAGATATTGTGATAAGTGTTCTTTTGGTGGTGGTGGGGTTCATGTGTCGTTGGTATTTTTGTTGTCTGCTCTTTTACTTTGAAAGTCAGAGGGAAGAAATTGTCTAATGTTATCAGCGGTCAAGGTTATGTTATGTTCTTAGGCACCCGGGTGTATAGCCCCCATTGCTTTTGTTTTGTTGATGTTTTTCAGGAGGCGGTTTTATCTTTTTGTCTCCACTGATGTTTTGTTTTCTTTTTGTTGTTGTTTTGTTTTGTTTTCGTTTTTTTGTTTGTTTGTTTGTCTTTAGTTATTATTAGTCCTTATTTGTTGGTTGTTGTTAAGAAACGGACAGAGAACTGACAGTATGATTATTCATGTTGTATATTTGTTAATGTTTCTGTCCATCCAAAATATGAATTAAAAAAAAAAAAAGGATGCTGTCATAGCCTGTCAACGACGTTGATTAGTTTACGAATATGAATATCGTGATTGGCAGGACTATGGGATAACGTGGCATCATTCTAATCCCATACTGGAGCAGCCAGTCACTTACTGACTAACAATGCCAAACAGAATTGTTAACGTATTTCCTTCAATTTCAATTCAGGTAAAAAAAAAAAAAAAATTGTGCGCACCACAGATTTTTTCTGCGCAGAGACCATACCAGCAGTCCACAATTGCACACGCGTGCAGCTTAGAGGGAACATTCATTATTACTAGTGGTGCAACAAATCCGTTGATCCTTAATCCGCAATCTGCCCCGATCCCACTCCACGGTTTGGCAAGCACGTGATCCGAAGTTTCAAAAAAGAAGAAAAAAAAGTATGTGTTTGGTGCGCGTGGTCAGTCTGTCAAGTGATAGCTATTATCAGCACTAGCGGTCCAAGTGGAGGAGCAGAGGAGTTTGCGGTATTTAAGAAGCCCTTTGCTTCCCAGTCCCACTGGACTAAAGCTATTACAAAAGCTATTGGCATGTCTGTGAAGGTTCTCAGTCATCCAGGTCATCGTAGACTAAGGAGCTTGGAAAGAAAAGCATCTGGACTTCTTGAGTTGCTTGAAGACATTTCACCTCTCATCCGAGAAGCTTCTTCAGTTCTAAGGGTCAAATGGTGGAGAGTCCCAGATTTAAACCCAGTGGGAGTTTCCCCCCAAAGAGGGACAAAGGACCCCCTGATTATCCTCTACCTAATCACATGAGCCAAGGTGTGAAAGTGGGTGTGGGTCCTAATCATGGTATCCCCTGGGTAAAGGCGGTGATATGTGAGGCGGTCAATGACTTTGTCCCTTTCAAGGTCTTGAAGGCAAGCTATAACTATAAGCTATAACTACAAGCTATAACTTTCTTTTTGTAACTGCTTGTGGGGTCTCGCTTTAAGGCTGACAACAATACCTATGAAGCCTTAAAGCGAGATCCCACAAGCAGTTACAAAAAGAAAGTTATAGCTTGCCTTCAATACCTTGAAAGGGACAAAGTCATTGACCGCCTCACATATCACCGCCTTTACCCAGGGGATACCATACCCTGCATTTACGGACTTCCTAAGATCCACAAGGAAGGTGTCCCACTCAGACCCATCGTCAGTAGCACAAACTCAGCCACTTACAACATCGCGAAACATCTTGCAACCGTCCTAGCACCTCTTGTGGGGAACAGCCCACATCACATCAAGAACTCCACCGACTTCACAGACAAGGTCCAGAAACTTACCCTGGACCCAGATGAAACCATGGTGTCCTTTGATGTAGTCTCACTCTTCACTTGCATACCCACCACGGAGGCAGTGGAGACTGTCAGAAAACGACTACAAGAAGACAGCTCCTTGGAAGACAGGACCAACTTCACACCCGATCAGATTTGCACACTGTTAGACCTCTGCCTCACCACTACATATTTCAAATACAACGAGGGTTTCTACAGACAAAAACATGGCTGCGCCATGGGCTCCCCCGTGTCACCTATTGTAGCCAACCTTTACATGGAGGAAGTGGAAAGAAAGGCTCTTGGATCTTTTAAAGGGAGAGTACCCAGCCACTGGTACAGATATGTAGACGACACCTGGGTCAAAATCAAAAGACAAGAAGTGGAATCCTTCACTGCGCACATTAACACAGTGGATAAAAACATGAAGTTCACCAGGGAAGACACAAAGGACAACTGTTTGCCTTTCCTGGACTGCGCTGTGCACATTGAAGAGAATGGCAACCTCAACATTGAAGTTTACCGGAAGCCCACACACACGGACCACTACCTCCTCTTTGACTCCCATCACCCTCTGGAACATAAACTTGGAGTAATCAGGACCCTACACCACCGTGCAGAACATGTTCCCTCTAAGCCTGAAGGGAAAAAGAAGGAACACACACATGTAAAGGAAGCACTCAGAACATGTGGTTATCCTAATTGGGCATTTATAAAGTCAGCAAAGATGCACAGAAAAGAAGGTCAGACATCAGCGAGGGAGGATAAGAAGGACAGACGCAACAACATTGTCATCCCCTGTGTAGCCGGTGTATCAGAGAAACTCAGGAGAGTTTTCTCCAAACACGACATCCCAGTGTACTTCAGACCCAGCAACACACTCAGACAGAAACTGGTTCACCCTAAAGACAAAACTCCTAAACACAAACTTAACAATGTGTTGTATGCTGTACAGTGCAGCGAGGAATGCCCAGACCTCTACATTGGAGAAACCAAACAGCCACTTCACAAGCGCATGGCACAACATAGAAGAGCCACCTCCACGGGACAAGACTCAGCAGTTCATCTGCATCTAAAGGATAAAGGTCACTCTTTCGAGGATGCCAACGTTCACATTTTGGACAGAGAGGACAGATGGTTTGAAAGAGGAGTGAAAGAAGCCATTTACGTCCACTGTGAGCAACCATCTTTGAACAGAGGCGGGGGTTTACGACATCAACTGTCTGCCATCTATAATCCAGTTTTGAGATCCCTTCCCAGACGCCTTAACGCCCACTCACAACCTGGGCCATCTGACCTCAGGAAATCACAAGATAGGGTGGGGTCAGGTTTCACAATGAGCTCACCCGAAACTCTGGCTGATTAGGACCCACACTCACTTTCACACCTTGGCTCATGTGATTAGGTAGAGGATCATCAGGGGGTCCTTTGTCCCACTTCGGGGAGAAACTCCCACTGGGTTTAAATCTGGGACTCTCCACCATTCGACCCTTAGAACTGAAGAAGCTTCTCGGATGAGAGGTGAAACGTCTTCAAGCAACTCAAGAAGTCCAGACGCTTTTCTTTTCAAGCTCCTTAGTCAAGCTATTGGGATGTTTAGCTGCAGACGGTTGGCCATATTCCATCGTGCGAAACACGGAGTTGAAACTATGATGAACGTACTTGAGCCACGTTATGATATCCCGTTGCACGTCCACTTTAGTGGCAAGATTGTTCTAAGCATGTATGATCAGGAAAAGTTTAAAGTTGTGGCTGAACTGTCCTAGGCATCTTCTGTTGCCCTAACTACAAATGGGTGGACCTCCAGTGCAACGGAAAGCTACATGACCATGACAGCTCATTATATCACAGCGGATTGCGATATAATAAGTGGTATGTATTATTGTAGGGTCTACCTTACAATATAAAGCGCCTTGTTGTGATTTGGTGCTTTATAAATAAAATTGAATTGAATTGAGTGGTAGATACAAATTCCTATAATTCCCTATATTGTACCATATACATATATATATTTTTAATAATTGCGTGGAATGAGTCTAGAGGTGAATGTTTTTGACAGGCAAAAAAGTAACAAAATAAATAAATGTTCAATTTTTGTCTTTTTTCGCTGATCCGAAAATTGATCCGATCCGTGACTTAAAACCGTGATCCGATCCGAACTGATCCGATTTTTGATCCGTTGCACCACTAATCACTACTGCAAGTCCTTAACTTTTGTCTTCTGTCTCCTTAGTTTGTGTTTTGTTCTTGTCTCTCTGAGCTCATCTCTTCTCTTTCCCCTCAACTTGCAAACAGTCATGGTAGATGCTCCTCCTGTAGCCTGTTTTCACTGGGAGGATCTTTGTGTCAAAGGGAGTTCTTCCTTCCCACTATCACCAAGTGCTGCTCACAGTGGATTGTCTGATGGTTGGGCCTTTCTCTCTAATATTGTAGGCTTATACCTTACACTGTTAAACAGCTTGAGATGACTGTTGTTGTCTGTTGGGAATTGTCACTTATAAATTAAGTTACATTGAATGGATGTAAATGGATAGATGTTATTGTATGTGACGAAGAGAAAATGATTGACAGATGGATTGTTGTTTTGTGTGTCTGCAGTCTTTCAGGCTGTCTGATCACAGAGGAAGGCTGTACTTCTCTGGCCTCAGCTCTGAGCTCCAAATCCTCCCATCTGAGACAGCTGGACCTGAGCTACAATCATCCAGGTGACTCAGGGATTAAGCTGCTGTCGACTGGACTGAAGGATCCAGGCTGGAGACTGGACACTCTCAGGTATGGAGAGAATGTCTGAGGAAGAAGAGCTGGAAACATTTCCTGTGTCCTTCACTCACTTCCTGTTTGTTTTATGCAGATGACACATGAACAATCCCACATGCAGGGATATGTTCATGGACAGACACACTAGTCTAGCTGGATAGTACATGGATATTTATGTAGGATCTCCAAGGAGTCTGTAACTGAGATAGTGGCCACTGTGTACCTAATAAAGCGTCAGCCATGTGTATGTTCCCCATGATGTATGTCCACAGTCACAGTGACAGTCAGTGACAATGACAGAAGGATGAAAAATTGCTATGAATCATTTCAGTCTGTGTATGTTACAAAGAGGCAGACAGGAGCAGCTAACATTTGGAAACGGAAGATTAAATACTTCTAACTGATAAGCTAATGCTGCTAATGGAACGTGTCAAAATCAATATTTCATTCTGGTTCTGTTGTTTAAGAACAATATAAGAAAAATATGTAGTTGAGAATACATTTATTGACGATTCAGCTGTGAATGCAGAGTTTGTCAGAATACACCATGGTCACACAAATCCTGAGCAGACCAAAGTGACCTACTTAGCATTAGCTGCTCACATTGTAGAAAGGAAGGTAAAACAGTATTAGCATTAGCTTCTAAGGCAGCCAACATACATTGTTAAAATTGAAGGGAAAACAGTGTAAGCATTAGGGGAAAATACAAATTCACATCAAATTAGTATTTGCTGCTAACGTTAGCCTACTTAGAATTAACTGCATACATTACTGTAAAGCAAGAGAAACAGTATTGGCATTATCTACTAGTGGTTTGAAATGTTAATTTAGCATTAGCTGCTTATGTCAGCCTACTAGGCTTTAGCTGCTCACATTGTTTTAAAGCAAGGGAAAATAGTGTTAGCATTAGTGGATAATGGTAATGAGTGATACGTGCATTTATCTCTTCTAGGCATGACTACTGAAATAGTCTTGATTTTGGTATTAACCAGGCCCCACTGTGGCATCTGCAGAATGCAGCGGCCCAACTCCTGACAGGAACTCGCAAATTTGACGATCTCCCCAATCCTGGCACGTTTACACTGGTTACCAGTACGTCATAGAATCGACATCAAGATTTTGTTTGTCTTTAAATCTCTGAATGGATTAGCTCCATCTTATCTCTTGGACCTTTGAACAAAAAACAATCCTAGTAGAGCCCTCAGGTCTGCAGATAAGTTACTTCTGACTTTCCCGAGAACTAGACAGAAAAACAGAGGTGAGCTTTATCGTTCGCTGCACCCAAAGAGTCGCCCTTCATATTAGGTCTTCGCCAACACTCGACATTTTTAAAACCCGGTTGGAAACACATTTGTACTCTCTAGCTTTCAATTATGACAAGTCTTTTATAATAATTACTGTGTATATTTACCATTTTATCTCTACCATGTACAGCACTTTGGCTCAACCTGTTTTTTTTTTAATTGAATTATTAATAAATGTAGGTTTTGTTTTTTTTTTAGTTTAAATGCCTAAAACAGTGGAGCAATGCCTTGAGCCATTCTCAGTGTTTAACATTATGTGTATAAGAGCCATGTAATGTTCATACTGAAAGAGACTGTGCTGGTCTGACCCCCCTCCTCCTTTCAGGGTGGAGCCTGCTGGAGTCCGATGGTTGAGACCAGGTCTGAGGAAGTGTAAGTGTGTTTTTAATGGGATTCATGAAAACAAAGCAGCACACATTCAACCATCTTCATCATGTCAGGAGTCATCATCAAAGTGTCAATCAATGAACAGATGATGGATCAATAACTGCAGCTGGATTGTGTTTGTTCTCTCCATCAGATTCCTGTCAACTCACAATCGACACAAACACAGTGAACAGAAACCTCCAACTGTCTGACAACAACAGGACGGTGACACATGTGGAGGAGGTTCAGTCACATCCTGATCATCCAGACAGATTTGATGTTCGTCCTCAGCTGCTGTGTAGAAATGGTGCTTAAACTTTCACCTACAAAAATAAACCCACTACTATCTCGTTGTGCGTGTGGGTGCGTGTATAGGGATGGGTATCGAAAACCGGTTCTTGTTGAGAACCGGTTCCCACTGTTTCAATTCCTTGGAATCGTTTGCCATTTTTGCAAACGATTCCCTTATCGATTCCAGTCGCCCCGAATGACGTCACCACGTTGCGGAGCGTCATTTACCTGGCAGGAAACATGGCGGCTCAAACGCTCAAAAGTTTGTTTATACTTTTACGAGAACGGATGACAACAGGGCAACTTGCAATACTTGCATAGTAGATATTTCACTTAAGGGAGGAAACACTACAAATCTGCAAAAGCATTTGCTCACAAAACACGCGATAGCCTTAAATGAATGTCGTGTTTTTAATTCTGCTCCGGACTCGTGAATCTCAACCCAGCAGCAGCGGTAACGTCTGCACGCCCTCTCCTGTTAATGCGGCAGGTAAATAATCAACTAACAGTGCATATTATGTTAGCGCGATCTGCTTTATTACAAAACCTGCCATTACTGTGCATTTAGGTGACCGTGGTGAGAGAGACAGAGTCTGGCTGGCTCAGATGGTGGCAGTTGTCGCTGCAGTCTACCGGTAGCGTCTCCTTTCAGGCCAGGAGCAGTGACTAAGTTTGTGGTCAAAGCCTTGCACCCATTTGTCACAGCAGATGCCCCCGATTTTCGGTAAGTGAAGGTGTTTAATTGTAGGCAGGGACATTACTGGATATTCGTGTGTAATTGCTACAGAATAATTTATGTTATAGTACAGAAGAATATTTATTTTATTATTTTACATTTACATTTTTTTTCCTGGGGACCCTGTGACACCCCATTGAAGGCTGGTTCTCTCGAGATCGCACTGTTGGGTTTGTAAGGCCGTGTTACTCCTAAATTTCTATCTTGTTCAAAGAGAAGATAAAAACAAAGTTCTAAGCTAATCGACCTGAGTGTTCTCCTTTTTCAAAGGAATCGATAAGAGAATCGATAAAGAATCGAATCGTTAAACAGAATCGAAAATGGAATCGGAATCGTTAAAATCTTATCAATACCCATCCCTATGCGTGTATGTCTGTGGATGTGTTCCTCTCGTCTTGCACCTTATTTGACCTCTCTCCTTATGTAACCCGGCTGAGGCCATCCTGTGTATGATGATCTTAACTTGTATGTAAAATGTATAAAAATGCATTAAACAAATGTTTCAATCTAATACCACTACTTAGAACTTAATAAAAGGTATACATAGATAAAAATAATAAAAAGAACAGAATACAAATGTATTGTAAGCGTGTGCAATCCTTCAATAACTCATGTCATCCTCACAGTAGATTGGCTAATCATAGCGCTAACCAAAGGCTTGTAACCCTCAAAAGACGACTTCTTGAGTCTCAACTCCTTTAAAGACACAAAAATGCAATATGTGTAGACTAATCATAGGTGCACTTACAATGACAAATCCCCATTTAATTATACTGGCACCTGTAAATAAAGTAAATAAAGTAAATAAAAGTTAACCTGAAATTAATGCAAACTTTAAGGTAATACCAATAAATGCATCAATGTAAATGCTTGTTACTTGATTATGGTGCAATAGCAATAACAAAATAATGAAACTGGAAATAGTAAAATGAACTGATAAAAAATGAAAATAAATGAAAAATAACATCTCATTTCCCTCACAATTCCCTCCCATGACCTCTGGAGAACATCCAGAGGTTACCACACTGGTTATCGTGTCACTCCTCGATCCACATACCTCCTTCCATGTCCATCAATGGCATCATGGACATCGGAGTCACAGCTCCGGGGTCCACTGCCCTCGTAATCACCTTCTCTATCAAACCTCTGGCACAAGGAATGAGACAACAACCACAAGCAGTGTTGGGGAGTAACGGAATACATGTACCGCCGTTACGTATTCAGAATACAAAATATGAGTAACTGTATTCCGTTACAGTTACCGTTTAAAAAGGTGGTATTCAGAATACAGTTACTTTGGTGAAATAAATGGAATACACGGCGGTACTTCCCTGTTTCATATTGTCGCAGGTCAGGACTGTTTGGGTTTGTTTGACAGCTGTTCTGTTGTTCCAGGCGGCAGCGTTACGGTTGCCATGGTTACAGGGTGACGCGCTCTCTCTCTGCGTGTTTCCTGGGTGAGAGAGCGCTTTTTTGTTGTTGTTGTTGTGCTAAGCTAATAGACAGAATGCTACAGGTGTTACGGCTGCGGCCATATGACCACTGTGTGCTGTCTTGTTCTGTCTCTCTACTGTGTTTTAGACTCTTTGCAGGTCCATCCTCTAATGAAGAGTAGCGAGCAGCTGATTGGCCCGTGGAACACGTGCCCACGTTCAAAAGCCGCTCTGACAGCTCCAGAGAGGGAGAGAGAGAGAGAAGCGAGCAAGCGGTTTGACAGCCGACGCGGTCCTGGCCCTGGTTTCCAGCTTATACCTTTTGTTGTGTATTTGTGTGAGCGTGTTCGGTGAGAGCAGCTCCTAATGTGTTAACTTAGTGCTTAGGCACTCATAGGCTGAAGCAGAAGGGGTGAGCCGCCTTTTTCTTTGGAACCGTTTTCTCCTGTTTTCCGGGTTAGGGAGCGAGGGTTAGTATTGTCATTTGTTTGTTTTGTTTTCCTTCGTAGGGTTTAGTTAGTTTTTTTCTGGTGGGATTTAGTTGGTTTTGTTTATTATTTTGGCCCGGGTTCACCCTGGAGCTATGCTTCATTACCTTTAATAAAATCACCTTTTTTACTCACAACTGGTTTTGGATGTTTGGCTTGGGAACCAGGGCGGGTATTTGTCTCTCTCTCCTCCAACCTTTATGTGCGTCTCCACCCGCCTAGACTGGGGGTGTAACATAAATGGGGGCTCGTCCCTTTTCGTTCGTTTGGTTGGTTCGTTTCCTTTTTGCGTTTGCGGTGGGGGGGAAGCGTCATTTGGGGTGTGTGAGGGGACGGAGAGTTTCATTCGTCTAAGCGTTAGGCGCGAGTGGATGTTCCGTTGCATTCTAAGAAGGCTGAAATTAAACAATGTTTGATAGAGAAACTGGTGGATATGGGAGTGTTTGGGGGGCTGAAAGCTTCGCCGAGGGGGTCTGGGAGTTTGGTTCGTATTTCACTGCTTTTGAGCGCATCGCTACCACTTTAAAATGGCCAAAGGATGTCTGGAGTCTGTTGTTGCAATGCAAATTAGTAGTGTTAGGTTCCGGAATTGAGGAGGAAGACCAAAATAACCACCACTGATCCGGCCGGGTGCAATTAGACGGCATTTTAATGAATACACGCTGCGTGGAGCCAACACTGTTCAGATTCAGTATTGAACTCCCTTACATCAAGAACTCAAAGGCTTTATAGAAGGAAATAGTACAGCCCACCTCCTTCCTGTTGCTAGGCAAATAATACAGTATACGTCAACTCAAAACCACAATGACTTTTAACACAGTTTTAAAAGAACATTGTCTTCGGCTCGACCCCAGGTGTCTTCCTGTCACCATCCTGCCCAGGCTTATCTTCTGGAACATCAGGCCCACTTTCTGCACAACCTGTCACTTACGCATGCACAATTTTGCAGTTGCAAGCAAAACATGATTAAACTTTCACCTAACTAAATGAGTCTACCTACAATGTGTGTGTATGTGGGTGTATGTGTGTGTCAACTTCTGCTTGCACTTTGTTTCACCCCTCACTTCATCAGCTAAGCCTCATAACCTTTCCACCAGACAGAAGGCCAGCCTGTACTGAACCTATGTGTGTGTGTATGTGTTTATGTCTGCACATACACGCTGCACCTTAATTGACCTCAACTTAAGCAACCAGGCTAAGGCCATCCTGTGTGTAATGATCTTGACTTCTATGTAAAATGTATAAAACAAATGTTTCAATCTAATACAACTACTTGAAGCATAATCAAAGCTTAATCAAAGATAAATGCATATAAAACACCCTGCTCTTGGCTTACACTCAGACTCTGGTTTCAGTTTCGCTTCTGCAGAAGCATGCTCTGCAAACCCTGGTTTCCTGTCAGCCTGCAACTCAGCCTCTCACTCGCCGAAAGGCACAGAATGTAATACCAATATTAATAACAAATGGAATGGTAATTCTAATTATAAAAATAGCAACAAATAATAGCAGTAAAATATCTTTCTCCTTTCAGTAGGAAGAGCGCAGGAGGTTTGTGCGAGTCTCTCCATTGCTGACAGTCTGGATTATGAGGTTGTCAAATCCACTATTTTGCGGGCTTATGAGTTAGTCCCGGAGGCTTATCGGCAAAAGTTTCGTGCCTGTAGCAAGTCCGACAGACAAACATTTGTGGAGTTTGCGCGTGAGAAAGCTGTCTTATTTGATAAGTGGCTGGCTGCCAGTAAAGTAAAGAACTTTACCGAGCTGAAGGAGTTGATCCTGTTGGAGGAGTTTAAGACATGTCTCCCTGAAAGTATTGTGGTGTACCTTAATGAACAGAAGGTGGGGTTACTGTCTAAAGCCGCTGTTCTTGCCGATGAATTTGTGTTAACCCATCGCGCATCACTCTCGACAGCACGCCGTGAGTGCGTTTCCCCGACACATCATGCCAAAAGCTATAGGGTTTCTCCTAAGCGACAGACGCGTTCGGCTGCCTTTGCTGTGTCAGACCGCAAATGTTTTTATTGTCATGAAATCGGTCACCTCGTCGCTGCTTGTCCATCACTACAGCGCAAGGAGCAGGCTCACACTGTAAGGAAGCCGAAAGGGGTTGGTTTTGTTCGCTCTATGTCTGCTTCCGCTTCACCTGACAATGAAGTGAGAAGTGACAGTTTTGATGACAGCTACCGTCCCTTTGTGTCGGAAGGTTTTGTTTCTTTGAACGGAAAAGAAGAGGATCGGGTGCCGATTACGATTTTGCGTGACACCGGAGCCGCGCAGACACTTATTTTGAGGGGGGTTTTACCTTTTTCTGGTGACTCTTTTTGTGGCTCGGATGCTCTTGTCTGGGGAGTGAAAATGGATGTGTTGCGAGTACCGCTACACAAGGTGTTTCTCCAATCGCCGCTCGTTTCGGGTCCGGTAACGGTTGGAGTGCGCGATTATCTGCCAGTGCCCGGTGTTGCGATGATTTTGGGGAATGATTTAGCAAATGGGAAAGTGTTTTTCACCCCGAGAGTGGTTGAGAATCCTGTGCCTGATACTTTGATATCTGACCCTGCTGCGGAGCGCTCTCACTCTGTTTTTCCTGCCTGCGCAGTAACTCGCGCGCACAAGCGCAGGTATGGCGACGTTGATTTGTCGGATTCTTTTCTCTGCGCTGGTGGTGAGCCGGAGTCTGAATCTAAAACCTGTGACCCGCTAATGGGCGACTCTGAGGCGATGCTGTCTATTAGTCCATCAGTGGCAACTCAACTGCCTCTGGGAGTTAACAAGAAGGATTTCGTTTTGGCACAGCTCAGTGACCCGACTCTGGTGGGTTGCTTTTCAGCTGCCGACTCTAGCGACCAGTACCCCCGTGTGTATAGTGTTGAGGATGATGTGTTGATGCGTACCTGGTATCCGCCTGCAGCTGGTGATCTGGGCTGGAATGTGTTTAAGCAGGTTCTGGTGCCTCAACAGTACCGACATAAAGTGCTTGGTCTTGCCCATGACAACTTTTCTGGACATCTAGGTATTAGGAAAACCTACCACCGCATTCTGCGCCATTTCTTTTGGCCAGGACTAAAGAGTGACGTTGCTAAGTATTGTCGTTCTTGTCACACCTGTCAGATTAGCGGTAAGCCTAACCAAGTCATTCCACCCGCTCCATTACACCCTATTCCAGTTTTAGGGGAACCTTTTGAACACATACTCATTGACTGTGTTGGTCCACTTCCTAAAACAAAATCTGGCCACCAGTACCTCTTGACTTTGATGTGCGTTGCTACACGTTTTCCTGAAGCGATTCCATTGCGCACCCTTAAGGTTAAATCAGTTGTTCGGGCGTTGGTGAATTTCTTTTCTACGTTCGGGTTACCAAAAGTTGTCCAAACCGACCAAGGCTCTAATTTCATGTCTAGGGTTTTTGCTCAAGTTTTGCAGTCGCTTGGTATTAAACATCAAAAATCCAGTGCCTACCATCCAGAGTCTCAAGGTGCACTTGAGCGGTTTCACCAGACCTTGAAATCCATGATGCGAAAATTCTGCCTTGAGTCTGGAAAGGAGTGGGATGAGGGGTTGCCGTTGCTCCTTTTAGAGGTGAGGGAAAGTGTGCAGGAATCGCTGGGATTTAGCCCTGCTGAGCTGGTGTTTGGTCACACAGTGCGTGGCCCGCTGCGACTGCTCAGGGAGAGTTTCCTGTCCGACACAGATGCTCCTAAGGAAAATGTGTTGGATTATGTGAGTTCTTTTAGAGAGCGTTTGCATAAAGCATGTGCAAGCGCACGTGATGCTCTCGTGGCAGCGCAGGGCAAGATGAAGAGAAAGTTTGATAAGAGGGCTGTGCAAAGGAAATTTGAGGTTGGTGATAAGGTTTTAACCCTTCTACCGGTCCCTGGTTCTTCTCTCCAGGCCAAGTTTAGTGGTCCGTATACAGTGCAGGCCAAATTGAGTGATAGGGATTATGTCATCGACACCCCAGAGCGAAGGAAAAAGTGCCGGGTGTGTCATATTAATATGATGAAGCCCTACTTTGCTGGTGGTGTGTCGACAGTTGCGACTGTGGGGGTGCCAGGTTTAGAAGCCCGGTATGACCCCGTAAATGATGATTTAGTTTTCGGTTGTGCGGAGGGCTGCGCACGTCTCAGAAACTCTGAAATCCTAAGTGACCTCAGGTCACATCTAACAGATCTAGATGATGATGTTCGAGATGACGTGTGTCAGTTGATTGAGAATCATCCTGATCTTTTCTCGGACACTCCATCCTGTACTACCGTGCTGGAGCATGACATCGATGTGGGGGGTCACCCTCCAATCAAACAGCATGCCTACCGGGTGAATCCCACTAAACGTGCTCTTTTCCAGACAGAGGTCTCTTATCTGTTGGAAAATGGTCTTGCTGTTCCTAGCTCTAGCGCGTGGAGTTCCCCATGTCTCCTAGTGCCTAAAGCGGACAAGACCCCACGGTTTTGTACAGATTTTCGGAAGGTGAACAGCGTGACCAAGCCTGACTCATATCCTCTTCCCAGAATGGAAGATTGTGTTGATAGGGTCGGTTCTGCGAAGTTTGTCACTAAGCTGGACTTGTTAAAGGGCTATTGGCAAGTTCCTCTAACATCACGTGCAGCCGAAATCTCTGCTTTTGTCACTCCTGACCATTTTCTGCAGTACACTGTCATGCCTTTCGGGTTGCGTAACGCCCCCGCCACATTCCAACGACTCATGAACATTGTGCTGGGAAGCGTTCGCAAGTGTGAAGTGTACCTAGATGATATCGTCGTCTATTCAGACACCTGGTCGGAGCATATAGAAATACTCACTGACGTGTTCCATCGCTTGGGAAGGGCATCCCTTACCCTCAACCTCGCCAAGTGTGATTTCGGTAAAGCCATGGTGACATATCTGGGGAAGCAGGTGGGCCAGGGCCAAGTGCGCCCTCTGCTGGCTAAAATCCAGGCCATACTGGACTTCCCTGCCCCTCGTACTAGGCGTGAGCTCCGCCGCTTTCTCGGCATGGTGGGCTACTACCGGGGTTTCTGCCGAAATTTCGCGGAAGTGGTCGCACCCCTCACTGGCCTCACTAGTGTATTGAAACCTTTTGTGTGGTCTTCTGTGTGTCAGAGTGCGTTCCTGGCTGTTAAAGCGCTCCTGTGCAGTGCGCCAGTGCTGGCTGCCCCTGATTTTGCACGCCCTTTTAAATTAGAGGTGGATGCCAGTGCAAACGGAGCAGGTGCCGTATTGCTACAGGAAGACCAACATGGTGTGGACCACCCAATCAGCTATTTCTCAAAAAAATTCAATGTCCATCAGCGAAGGTATAGCACGATTGAAAAAGAGGCCCTCTCTCTGCTGTTTGCATTGCAGCATTTTGAGGTGTATGTCGGTTCCAGCCCCTCGCCTGTGATCGTCTATACCGACCACAATCCCCTGGTGTTCCTAATGCGTATGCAGAACTCGAACCAAAGGCTTATGAGATGGTCTCTTCTGGTGCAAGATTTCAATTTGGACATCCGCCATAAAAAGGGGACAGAGAATGTGTTGGCGGATGCACTGTCCCGTACCTTCCTTTAAACGTGAATGTCAAAACATCTACAAGGGCGATGTCTTTGATTTTGGGAAGGGGGGTGTTACGGCTGCGGCCATATGACCACTGTGTGCTGTCTTGTTCTGTCTCTCTACTGTGTTTTAGACTCTTTGCAGGTCCATCCTCTAATGAAGAGTAGCGAGCAGCTGATTGGCCCGTGGAACACGTGCCCACGTTCAAAAGCCGCTCTGACAGCTCCAGAGAGGGAGAGAGAGAGAGAAGCGAGCAAGCGGTTTGACAGCCGACGCGGTCCTGGCCCTGGTTTCCAGCTTATACCTTTTGTTGTGTATTTGTGTGAGCGTGTTCGGTGAGAGCAGCTCCTAATGTGTTAACTTAGTGCTTAGGCACTCATAGGCTGAAGCAGAAGGGGTGAGCCGCCTTTTTCTTTGGAACCGTTTTCTCCTGTTTTCCGGGTTAGGGAGCGAGGGTTAGTATTGTCATTTGTTTGTTTTGTTTTCCTTCGTAGGGTTTAGTTAGTTTTTTTCTGGTGGGATTTAGTTGGTTTTGTTTATTATTTTGGCCCGGGTTCACCCTGGAGCTATGCTTCATTACCTTTAATAAAATCACCTTTTTTACTCACAACTGGTTTTGGATGTTTGGCTTGGGAACAAGGGCGGGTATTTGTCTCTCTCTCCTCCAACCTTTATGTGCGTCTCCACCCGCCTAGACTGGGGGCGTAACAACAGGCATAGCTCTAAAGCATGTAGCCTGATGGGCAGTGTAGTCCGTGCTGCTGAGAATGGACTGCCATACACGTTATGTGTCTGTGAGCGAGGGAGGGAGAGAAAGAAAAAGTCCGAGCTGTGACGGAGCAAAAACGGGAGCTGGAAGCATGTAAATATAATAATAACCACTGCGGCCAAGAAGAGTGCCTGAGGAACCCAGTTGTAAGTAAGCTATTAAGACTCAACTGTACACTGTGTTCGTGTTTTCCTCCGGAAACAATAAGTTTCGTTGGAGCAGCCTTTCAATGCCTCTCTCTGTCTCCCACAAGCAAAGTTGACCCAGACAACAAAGTAAAGCTAGTTTTCGGCTACCAGCCCGACACTAACCCGAGGTATTAGCCAGAGGTCCCTTTACTACGTTTCGGACCTTCAGTAACAGTAATAAATCACAGCAATAGTACATTCACGTAGTTGTAAACAGTATGATAATATATTAAGTATTCCAAAGTATTCAGAATACGTTACCCTCATTGAGTAACGTAACGGAATACGTTACAGAATACATTTTGGGGCATGTATTCAGTATTCTGTAGTGGAATACATTTTAAAAGTAACCTTCCCAACACTGACCACAAGTGACCAAAATACCCACCAAAACAGATAAAGAAAGCATGACTGAGATTACTAACCCTTTCCACCGAGGTCATCCAGCCCTCCAGCGGATTCTCAATTCCAGAGTGTTCATGCATAGTTTTGGACAAAATCTTCAGCCCCTCCAGAGCTCGAGTAACCGAGCCATCTGGAGCAGTGTTATTGGGAATGAAAGTACAACACTGATCACCGAACATAGCACACACGCCCCGTTTCTCAGCCAATAACATATCAAGGGCCATTCTATTTTGCACTCCCATTAAAGAAGTCGGCCCCATTTGCTCAGATAGCCCTTCCACTGCGTCTCTGGTAAGGTTAGAGAGTCTCAGCACATTGTAATGAACGTAATTAATTCTGTCTACATTCTTATTTGGGGTCACTGGAAAGAAAGCAGAAATTATGGGAAGATTTTCAAACCCAGCGGCTATTTGATCGGCAAGTTTATACTCATTCAGGACTCCCCAGGGCACCTTTATGGAGTCAATCCAGGTCGGTGAATTCATCCTAGGATTAAGCATGTGTCCTCTCAGCTCCTCTTTTTACCAAAATGTGTCTCTTATGCCTAGTTGTCAATGTGCGTGTGTTGTGCTGCAGAATAGCCTTTACCTGGTTTCCAATTAATGTGAGTGGTGCTCCTAGTCTCACCATTGCGCACGTCCCCACACTTCCCAGAGGAACACAAACCAAAAGAGTGTTTTGCCCACAATAATAATACAACCCACTTCTAGCCCATGTCCCAATTATAGTGGTCGCATCACTTACATTATTTGTGGTTCTCCCCGTCTGGGTAACAGAACACCAGCTTGGGTCAATTTCTCCCAGCTTATATTTTACTCTATCTGTGGAAAACTTAAAACACGTATAGTTATCTTTTCTAGGCATAAATGGTCCTGCTTTGGTGTATTTGTCAATCGGTGGGAATAAACTGGACAACACAGTACAGTTGCCAATACTTCCTCTGGATGTAGTGGTGCAGGCTCGGTAAACAAACGCGGCCTAGCAGACACACAAGCTATACAATTAGACACTTCCTGTTCTCTCGCATTTTGAGCCATCCAGTCCAGCCAGATATTGCTGTCACTGAACCCGGTGGCACGTTCGATCAAATCCTGAGGTTTTAGTCTGGATGGGATTTTTCCATCATGGCTGAATAAGTGGACATCCAATAGTCTACAGTGTATCAAATATTAAAGACATTCAGCATCTCTCAGGTTTCTATCGTTCTATAAAAACAGCTTTCAAATCAAAGAAACATGAACTTCCACATTGATCAGCTCAGATACCACGAGTTTGTCAGAAGACACATCATTCAAGGGAGCGTTTTGGGAAACTCTAGTAGAGCTTAGGCACGGTGAGTAAATAATTAAAAGTAAATATTTTTTTTCTTATACCGAGCTCTCAATAATGAGTGATTCATTCATCATTGTGTATTAATCACATTATTTTATTGTATAATGCCTTGGTGCCACTGGATTTTAACATGTCTCACACCAATACTGTAAGACAAATGGTGGGGGTCTAGTTAGGAAGTTGGGGGAAGCAGACAGCTCCACAGGAAAAGTCTTTTGTCTCTTCGAGGACTCTGGGAGGGAAGTGTGAACCTTAAGGTGTGAAACAGCTGTGTACTGCCTTTTGTTCCTGGAGAAGGTATTTAACTGAGAGCCATGCTAGGCTCAGTGAGACTCTGCTGACCATCTGCCCCGCGATGATGCAGGCTCTCCACCAAGCTTGGTTGTCTGTTCTTTGTGTTTTGATTAAAGAATGTTAGCTACCGCTCACCGCTCATGTGCAGGCTTTATTTAAATGGAAAACTTCCACAACAAAAGTCAAAAGCAAACACAAAGAATTTGTAGGCAACTGAAGGCACTTTATACTGTAAGGTAGACGCTACAATAATACAGACAGAGAAACAAACAATAATCATATGACCCCCTATGATCAAGCACTCCGCACAGTCAGCTTTCGACTTTGTCGAATTCACTCGCTCCCTCTTTGTCAACTGATCCTTTCCCTTTTAACACACTCCCTTTTAAGCTGCATCTTAGAGGGGGAGAGACAGGTGTGTGTGTGTGTGTGTGTGTGTGTGTGTGTACGGGTTCGTACTATCCTGGTGGGGACCAAAATCTGACTTTTACTATCCTGGTGGGGACTTTCTGCACCGTGGGGACCAAAATCCAGGTCCCCTCGGGGTTGAAAGCAATTTTCACACTCAAAATGCAGTTTTACTGTCAGGGTTACAATTAGGTTATGGTTAGGTTTAGGGTAAGGGTTAGGGTTAGGCATTCATTTTTAATGGTTAGGGTTAGGGTAAGGGGCTAGGGAAAGCATTATGTCAATGGGATGTCCCCACGAGGATAGCAAACCAGACATGGGTGTGTGTGTGTGTGTATCTATGCAACAAAATATAAAATCTTTTTTATTGTTCCCATTTTCAGAGCGAGACATGCAAGCGTGGGACCTCTCAGACTCGCCAGACTCCCCACCGCCTGCGCTGCTAATCCAGACCCCACCAACTCCACCCCCTTCTCCTCACATGCTGCAGGATCCTACAGGATCAGGTCTGTGTGAGGAAACCATTATCGACATCAAGCTTGCAACCCATCACCTGGTGATGTTGGCATTAAACGCCTTTCTACAGGAAACATGCTACGGATGTCGAACAGCTCAACCCAGTCAGGTGCAACACAGCTGTTTGCTCGAACTGCCCGAGTATTACTTTGACACCTACTACGAAGATGTGATCCTGAGGCTCAAGACAGACCGATTTATCCGTGCCATACGCCTGTTTGTGCGCTCGTACACAGTCGATGGGACTGGAACACAATTCAGCAGGATTGCAGAACACACCATGACTGAACTGAGATCATCACAACATATAGTATGCGCAATTAACGACAATATTGCACAGCTGCTAGAAGCAAGTCGTTATGCCCGTCGTGTTAAACCAGCCATGCTTCGCATGATTGGTAACTACTGGGCTGGGAGACACCTGGTTTAATGTATGTTGTTCAGTATTCATTGTCTGTGTGAATGAAATAAAAAGACATGTCAACACCAACATCTTAGTCATTTGCGGTCGACTTTGCTTATACAATAGAGAAAAGCAACATTACAGCGTGTTTCTCTGCTCCAAGACATCGGGGGGCCTTTCACACAGTAAGCATGTCTGTTATACCCAGCGCATAAATGTCTGTATGTCAGTGCTGATTATACAAACCCTGTTTAAAATGTGACACATATGTTGTCCAAAAACAAATCCTCTAAATTTGCAAAGTTACTGATTTAAAAATATATTTTCGAATTTTTAGTTGCATGACAAACATACGATCGACTCTTGAGCGTATTTATTTATATAACTACATTCACAATGGTACAACCATGCTAAATAAAAGATGCCCAAGCACCAAAACACTCTAATGCAAGCCTCTAAACTGTATGTTTGATAAGTGCATAAAGTGTACCTCTACCTCTACAGCTGAAAACAGTTTGTATCCGCACTCTGAGGGTCTGCTGAATTGTTTTTAATATGGCGCTTTTTCAGGAACTGCAGATGATGAATTCCTCTTTATTGGACATAGTGTCCTTAAGCTATTGTTGCTCATAATTACAGAGTTCCCTAGCTACTTCTTTACTGTGTCAGACTTTTTGAAAAGGAAGGTGTTGCAGATTTAAAGAAACATCCTAATTGAAGCAAAGGCAAAAAATCGGAATGAATTTTATGTGACTGTTCATATTAAAGCCAACAACAAGTGAAAATCCAAAACAGACTCCAATCCTTTGTATTAATGATCTCTCTCTCTCTCTCTCTCTCTCTCTCTCTCTCTCTGTGTGTGTGTGTGTGTGTGTGTGTGTGAGTGTGTGTGTGTGTGCCCTCACAGAAGGAAGGTCACAGCAGGAGCTTTTTCAAACGCATTTCCAATCATTTTTTACAACAAGTGTAGCTCATACGATGGTATAAATGTATTATTTGCGATACTTTATAAATATGAAACTCTAAAGATTTTGAGTTCATGCAAATTGTGAAACAAGAATCTAAATATTTTGTGTCACAATGATTTCTATAAAAGCATCTTGTTTATGGGCATAATGTGACAAATCTTTTGCGGGCCCTATTAATGATCAATGGTGATTGAAGAGGAAGCTGAACCGAGGCTCTGGACATTTTCATGACAAGTGACAGCGCAGACATGTGTTAACGAGAGAACATGTTTTATCATCATAAACACGGTGATATGAAGCATCGTTAAAGGGTCACTTCAGTAATGTTTTTAATAGATGACTTTAAAACACCAAACTCTAATTTCTGTGGTTTATTTTAAGTTTACAGAATATAACATGTGGTAAGACAATGAGTTTTACTTCTCACAGGTCGTGTTATGTGTATCTATTTATCATGTATGCTACTTTGCTCTGTGGACTGTAAAATGTTTCATTGTGTTCATGAAATAAACCAGACTTTCACCGTCTGCATCTTTTACTGTTTTTCTGCTTTTGTTCACTCCAAGTTTGACAAAAACCACAGACATCCAGAGTTAACTCGCTAACAATGTGGAGCAGTCTCAGTGTATTTAGCTGCTTTTTCCCTAAACACAACCAACTGAGAGAAACGCTTGTAGTCCTCACTTTGGTCATTTTGAACGCTGAAGGAGATTTGCTCCATAGACAGCTTATACTAGTGTTTCCTGCACTTAATCCATCGTTACTATGTTCTATTTAAATTCAGATTCCTTTTATAGTTTGCAGTTTCTTTACTAACACATTTGTAGATAAGTTTATTGCTGAACGACACAGCTAACAGTCTCACTCACTCTTTAGGTTTTTGAAGTTTTGTGTGTAATGGTTTAGTCTATCAAACCTTACCTTTTTCTCCCCAGTATTACAACAGTATGACTCCCAAAGTACAGATCAGTAAACAACCAATGATTCTAAAGCCAGAACAGAAAGATACAGTTGGAAGATGCATGATTGTGTTTTTATGATGCGTAGTAAAACTGGCCCCTCTTCTTCTTCTCTGTGTTGTTGTTGTTCTTGTGTGTGTGAGTGTGTGTGTGTGTGTGTGTGTGTGTGTGTGCCTTAGAAGTCAAATAATACATTAGCCACACTTAAAAAAACAAAAAACATTTGAATTTCATTTAGAACTAAGATTCTAAGTTGTAAGCAGAAATCCTATCCTCAGGCACAAACGTGTTTCCCCACTTTCACAATGCTGAGGTGTCAAATCCACAACCTCCAACAAATGGTTTGTTACACGCGGGTGTGAAGGGCAAGCTTTACTTACACAGCCTCACACACAGTAGATTTTTAAAGTTTTTGGGTACAGTGGTTTAACCACAAATGTAACTTTTACATACACTGTATGGCTATCATCAACACTATTTTGCCAACTGTCTGGCACACTTTCACATGTGAAAACTGTTTTAGATAATTAGTCCACTTTGCAATCAGCCTAAGCACTATAAACAGGCCACAGGTAGGCTGTCTATGTGGAGTACAATGGAAGGAGCAGCAAGAGTGAGAAGAGTAAGAATCAGAGGAGGCCGAGGGAGAGGACGTGCAGGTGAAGAAGTTGGAGGAAGAGGACGTGGAGGTGAAGAAGTTGGAGGAAGAGGACGTGGAGGAGCAAGAAGAGGACGAGGAGGGGAAAGAGGAAGGGTAAGAGGAGTAAGAAACAGAATAACTGATGACATCAGAGCTACAATAGTGGACCATGTCATCAACCATGGGATGACCCTGAGGGAAGCTGGCCAACGGGTTCAGCCTAAACTGAGCCGCTACACTGTGGCAGGCATCATTAGGACGTTTCGAAATGAGAATCGGTAAGTACTTTGTAGCACTGCCATACTCTAATGAGAAACACAACAGTACCATACATGCAAAAATACTGAAACTGTTACTTTACAGAATTGCTAGACGTCCAGATGTTGGGGGCAGAGGCAGAGGCAGAATGTTCACTCCAGAGCAAGAGACCCATATAGTGAACATGGTGATTGCCAATAACGCAATAAGACTGCGCGAAATACAGCAGCGCATAATTGATAATGACACCATCTTTGAAAATATACACAATGCAAGCATTTCTGCACTAAGTCGTGTACTTGCGCGCTCCTTTCGAGAGAAACACAGAACGTGTAAAGCAACTGCGATATGACTATGTGCAGGTAAACTAGTGTCATTGGTTCTGAATTTGGAAGTGCATACTGTAGTGCTGTGCATGGGCCTGATGTGTTGCATTTGTTTTGTCTTGTCCAGAGAGTGATGGAACTAGAAGCAGATGCAATGGGACATGAGCTACTTTTTGTGGATGAGGCCGGTTTTAACCTCAGTAAAACCAGGAGACGTGGCAGGAACATTATTGGACACCGTGCCATCATCAATGTCCCAGGACAACGTGGTGGTAACATAACCATGTGTGCAGCTATAAGCCAAAATGGTGTTGTTCACCATCATGCAACCATAGGCCCATACAACACTGCACACATTATTGCATTCCTGGACACCTTGCATGACATGCTCACTGTTCAGAGACCAGAGCAGACCCGATATGTCATCATATGGGACAATGTTAGTTTCCATAGGGCTGCTTTGGTCCGCAACTGGTTTACAGACCACCCATCCTTCATGGCACTCAACCTCCCTCCATACTCTCCATTCTTAAATCCCATCGAGGAGTTCTTCTCTGCCTGGCGCTGGAAAGTGTACGACCGTCATCCTCATCAACAGGTAGCCCTTTTACAGGCAATGGAGGAGAAATGTGGAGATATTGACCAGGCATCATGTCAGGCCTGGATACGACATTCAAGGAGATATTTTCCCCGGTGCCTTGGACTGGAGGGTATCGCATGCGATGTGGACGAAAATTTTGTGGCCGGACCCAGAAAGACGACATGATGCAGGCTGATTGTCTCTTTTTTTTTTCGTTTTTTTGTGAAATTCCTATTTTGTGTTCTGACTTTGTCTTGGTTTTGATGAGTGTGAATAAACACCAATACTTGAAGTTTGGATCCTTGTATGTTTACATGACACTATGACAAAAGTGTGACCTCAAATTGACATCTGTACACAGGGAAAGCAATAAAAAACACATGAAGGAGCTCTTATTTGATATTTATCAACTGAGTTCCTTCCAAATGAAGTCGGCTGAGTCATCCCTTTTTAGAGCCACTGTCACTTGACTGATCACATGATCGCATGCATACTCTGTTAGCTTGTGACTCTGAAACTGAAACATCTGCAGTGTCATATCATGGTTTGGTCTTTCTGTGCTTTGACACTTAGAGCTGTTATGCAGGAGTTAAAATTAATGTAAGTCTGCTGAAAGCTGTAGTCCTTTAATTCACAAATCAACTAAAGTGGAAATACATCAGAATAATGGAGTTTTTTTTCTGTTCATGATCAGCTGATCAGGTCTGTGGTTAAAAGGTTATTTCCTGTTTTTTGTTTTTATTCCTTCCCTCCAAAGAAACTTTGAGTTATCAGCAAAAACTGTGGTCCAGCAGTCAGTGGAAGTGTCACATGAACACTAACCACAGTGAACCAGATCAGTTCAAACTTGACTTCTGTAGCTGCAGCTCATAAATCTTTTATACAGCTTTGAAATGAATAATAATAATTAAAAATTATATATCAGAGCAACTACAGGGTTAAGTTTGTTGGACTGACAATCTTTTGTTTTTTGTCAGTGGAAGAGTTTTGATAGAGATATTTTTGAACTTCTGAGATCAGCAGATTGTTGTTTTTATAGTGTTAGTCGTTGCTCTCATGGACCTTCTAAAATGTTCCCATTGACTATCACTGAACCTTTATTATTTATTAACCTCTATTACTATAAGCTTTATTACACTTTAATAATATTTAAATAAATCAGTGAGAGCAAAATCTTTTGTATGAGGCTGTAATTATGTTTATGTTTTCTTTACTTCATCCCAAAGGTGTTCTTCTACACCAAACTCCCTCTTCTATGTCTTTATGGACTTTACTGTCTTCACTGGTAAACATCTGTCCTCCATCTACAGGAGAAGTCAGCTGACTGTGACTCAGTGTGTAAGTGATGTTCCACTGATTCTATAAGTGCTCTCCGACCTCTGCAGAAAATGAACTGATGAACAAACTGCAGCTGATTGTTTCCACACAGCAGACTGGATTTATTTCAGCTCACAGCTCCAACATTACAACCATTTTAAATTCAAACACTTTGATCAGCCTGAATATCAAACACATTTATATTTATTCGAATCACAATGAATTTGATAGAAACAAGTTTGAACTGATTATATCTAAATGAATGTGTAAAATCAGCTCCAAACAAATCATTAAGGACGAGCAGTTTTTCACTGTAGTGAGGCAGGATGTCAAAGTTTCCAGTTGAAACAAGTAGACGAAGAAACATGGAGCTGATTAATTGTAACATGAGTTTGTCATGAAGAGGCTTCCTGCTCTGCAGCAAACTGTTCACTTCAGATTGGATTAAGGACACAGCTCAACAAAAAACAACTTCCACTAACACACTGAGTGTTTCTGTAATCTGCACTGGAACCAGTTTAAAGTGTCATTACAATAGAAACATCATTTTAATGCTGCGCTCAATAACAGGACAGAAAACCTCCAACAAACATTTCTACATGTTTCTAAAGCCCAGACTCCATTTCTGCTTTTGTTTCATGCCAGTTTCCCCACAAATGCCTCCCTTCCGGCTCAAAGTTTCACTTCACTTTCCTGATCTCAGTGTCAGATGATTGTCTCCAGCACAAATCTATCTAAGCTCCATAGTTAACAGTAATGGAATAACGCTGCTGATTGTCTTTGAATCCTGGATCAGGAAGTGACGCCAGTGAATATTTGGTGTGTAAATAATGTTTCTGTCTTTGACTCAGTCTGTTGTCACTTTGTTTTAAAGAGAAAAAGAGATTATAGATTAACTGGTGTTCCTGCTGCTCCAGCACTAAAGGACAGTATAGGTGACCGTGCTGATGCCTGTTCATAAATATCACCAAAGCTAATAAACTGTTGGCTAAATGTTCTTGTTGTCAGAGGTAAACAGAGGTGAGAGGAGCCGATAATAAGGATTAAATATATGCCGAATAACTAAATGCTGATAGTCTGTGACGTCACTCTCAGCAGCATCACCTCATTTCTTTACTCTGATCTTTAACATGAGTTAGCTTAGCTAGCAGAGCAGCTAGCAGTTAGAGTATGAACTCTGGTGGTTACCTGTTTTCATGTTTGCTGGGTTAGATTAGTTAACATGTTCCAGATGTGTCTACATAATTATTAATGTGTGTAAGTTTAGATTAAAGACTTTACAGATAAACAAATGCAGCCCTCTGGCTGTACTATAACCTGTGAGTTTCCTGTGATTTAAATCACAAGCTGACATTTTCCTTATGAAGCACCGAACAGCTGAAGTTTACCTGCACACCTGGTGCCAATAAACCTGCTTTGGATGGTTTGGAGGCGGAGCCCAAAGCAGGACAGGATTCTAATGTGTCACTTTGACGAGGTGGCTGTAGCTCAGGTGGTCGAGCAGGTCACCAACTACAAATAGGAGGTTGGTGGTTCAATTCCAGTCTGCTCCAGTCTGCATTATGTCCTTGGGCAAGATGCTAACCCCATGTTGCTCCCCGATGCATCCATCAGAGTGTGAATGTTAGACAGGAAGCACTTAGAAACAACATGAAAAAAGTGCTTATGTTTGTGTAAAGTTTATTTCTTTTTATTTATTTTATGATAAAGTTATTTGCTGTGCAGCAGTGGAAATACTGACTATAGCTGGATTATTTCTTTTAAATATTTGAAACCAGAGGCTTCAGACACAGGTTCTGCAGCCTCTGCACTGCTGTGCCGTCAGTCTGTTGGACAGTATTTGATAGATTTCATGATTTACACAACAGAAAATTCATAAGAAGGATCAGGAAAGGAAATCAGAATTTAACAATTATAACTTTTTCCCAACACACAGACACCTGCCAACAGTCAGACTCAGTTACTTCTCTTAATGTGAACTCACTGAGTGTGGTTTACCTCTCAGACTGACTGAAGATGATGATGGAGGAAGAGGAGGACCGAGCTGAGACTGCAGGATCCAGCTGAACTCACTGAGTTAATAGAAATAAGTCTGCACTGACATTATAATCAGTGTTGATTCTGGTTGATTTTCTGACTGTGTTTGTGAGCTGAGAGGAAATGAAAATGAGTTTGTAACAAAAATCAGTTTTGTCCAGTTTTCCTGTAAAAAGCTGAACTCTAATCTAAGAGGATGTTACTGACAGGAAACAGCTGCATTATCTGCAGTCTGTGTGATCACAGCTGCTTCAATCATGTTTGTGTCTGCAGAGGTCAGAGGTCACAGTCTGCAGGGTCCAGCTGTCCGTCTGTGAGGAGTGACTGGTCCAAATATGAACCTCCAGACTTCAGTGGTGAACCTGGACCAACGAGGTCAGAGAGCTGTGATGACTCCTTTACATGTTTGTGTTTCCTGGATAAATCTGACCTGAAACATCCTCAGATTGTTACAAAGATTCATTAAAAAGAAAACAAAGAGAAAAGATCCAAATGTTAGACTTGGTCATTTGCTGTTTGAGGACAGTGATGCTCATATTGAAAAAGTAATTAGTTATAGTTAGTAGTTACTTCTTCAAAAAAGTAACTGAGTTAGTAACTGAGTTTCAAGATTCTAAAAGTAATTAATTACTTGAAAAGTAACTATTGCATTACTTTAAAAAAATGTTTAACCCTCTGGGGTCCAGGGTATAATTGGCCATTTTTAACTACTTTTGATTTGACCTCTACATTTCACCTTTAAAAACTATTTACTTTGCCTTGTTTGGTATCACTCTTTTCAGCACAACCTCACGTGTCTGAATTTACAGTTAAGTTTTCATTTTGACAAACTTTATTAACACAATTGACCTAAAATCAGACAAAAAACCTAATCAAAAGTAGAGTAGAAGTTATACTATACTTCATATGCCACTCAAAAACATAATTTCTGTCCACTATAAAGGAGAACATCACAGCCTGATACCTGCAGGTCTGACAGCAGCAGGTGTATCACTCCTGTTTCTACCTGGAGACAGCACTCGCCTCATTGTTCTGACACACAACACAAAACTATCCACAACACTACACACTAACTACACAAGACAACACATTAACTACACACTCCAAACACGCTAAACGTCACAAATCTCTTACATCTCAAAACTTGCTCTCTCTCTTTTTCTGCTGTCTTTTTTTCTCTCTCTATCTCCCTCTCTCTCGCACTGCATGCTGGGAGTTTGATGGTGGTGAGTTTGGTGTGTCTGAGTGAGAGTGTGTGGTTTTTTCACTGAATGCCCCCCCCGGTTTTCTTGCTGTGTTTATTGTATGATTGTTTCATAGCTGTTTGTGACAGGACGCTGTTCCTGCCTTTGCAGCATGGAGTCAGGGTGGTGCCGCAGCCGAGCACCACTGTCGAGCAGGTGTTGTTGGCTGTAGGTGTGCGGGTGGGACATGGAAACATTTCGTATGCTTCACGTATGAATAAAGCGGTTGTCATATTCTTGAAAGAGCAGGGGTTTGTCAATCAGCTTATAGAGAGTGGCCTGTATTTGAATGATGAATTTATGCAGGTTTCACCCCTAGCAGTGCCCTCCACTCGGATCACTGTGTCGGGGGTGCCTCCGTTTATTCCCAATGCGGCTTTGGAGCAAGAACTGAAGCGCTTTGGGAGATTTGCCAGTGGCTTCCGGACAATGAGTCTGGGCTGTAAGGACGCCAAGTTAAAGCATGTTCAGTCCCTTTGGAGGCAAGTGTTCATGTTTTTAGACTCTCCCACGCAGACACTGGATGTCTCCTTCCGTGTCAAACATGAAGAAGGGTTCTACATGGTGTATGCTAGTTCCGGTAACATGAAATGTTTTGAGTGTGGAGATGTGGGTCATAAGAAAATAATGTGTTCTCACAGACAGCTTGCAGCGGGACCTGCTGTGGATGATAGTGGGGAGGGGGTTAGCGGGCAGCAGGCGCTAAACGTGGCGCTAAACGGGGTGAGACCGCTGTTGCCCCGGCTGAGGCTGTGCCTCTAGTGCGGGACGAAGCTGCTCTTGTCCCGGCTGAGGCTGTGTCTATAATGCGGGGCGAAGCCGCTGTTGACCCGGCTGGAGCTGTGCCTCCAGCTGGTGGTGAAACTGTCCTATCTAAAGGGGACGCTGTGCCCTCAGTGCGAGGTGAGGTCGGCGTTTCTCCCGCGGACGCTACGGCTGTGGTGTGGAGTGAGGTGAGTGATTGCATGTCTACAACCAAGCCGAAAGAGAGGGTGGAGGCTGGACCTGCGGTCAGTACAGCGCAGATTGGGGATGAATTGGGGAGCTCTGAGTTGGGTGTAAGGTGTGTTGTTTCCTCGGGGGAAGGAGGGGTGGAGGAGCAGCAGTGCAGGACACCTGCTGGTTGTTATGGTAACGACACGAATGACATGGAGTGTGATTCTGACTCTGATAATGTTTCTGTAGCAGACAGTGTGTCTCAAAATGCAGATTTGTATTCTTTGGAGGAAATCACTTTTCTGGATGACACCTTTGATAAAAAGGTAAATGTTAGGGAATATTTCCCTGATGTTGAGAAATTCATTCGGTCAGCAATGACTCTTCAGAAAGTTGTGGGATTGGACTTACTGGATGGTAAAAAGCGTTATCGCCTGAAGAAACGTGTTACTGGTCTGAGGAAACAGTTGAAGCGTCTGAATCGATAGAGACACTGGAGTTTTTGCGCTGAAACATTATGATCATACAACACTGGGTGTTTCATCTCTGCTGGGTTTTTCTGTTTGCTTTCTTGATTGCTTCCTCTTATGTGCAAGGGTTGAGGGTGGCCTCTTTGAATGTGAATGGGTGCAGGGCTGCAAATAAAAGGGCCTTACTAGCTGAGGTGATCAAGCAGAAGAGATTAGATATAGTCTTTCTCCAGGAAACACATACTGACAGTTTAAATGAGATAGACTGGGATCTGTGGTGGGGGGGACAGAAGTTTCTTAGCCATGGGACAAATTTTAGCGCAGGAGTTGCTATTTTATTTTCTCCTTCTCTAAATACGAATATTTCTTTCAGTATAAAGATGGTAAAGGGCAGAGTCCTTTTGGTAAAGGCTGAAATTGAAGGTTTTATTTTTGTCTTTGTTAATGTCTATGCACCAACCTTAGGGTCTGAGCGTGAGATTATGTTTAAAACATTAAAAGACAAATTAAGTGGTGCTGCTCAAGGGGACTGTGTTGTGTTGGGTGGGGACTGGAATTGTTGTCTTGACTTTACTTTGGATAGGACTGGGGCGGAGCCGCATCTTCAGTCATCTTCTGCTTTATCAGATGTCCTACAGAAAATTGATTTGGTTGATGCGTGGCGGATGAAGCATCCCTCATCCAGGCAGTAAACCTGGGTGAAAGTAACTGATGGCAGGATTAGTGCAGCGAGATTAGACAGGTTTTATGTGTCTGTTTCATTTACTGAATTGTTAACTGTCAGTGTTTTCCTGTTGTTTTTACGGATCATCACTTATTGTTACTGGAGCTGTTTCTATCTACGACCAGCAAATCCAAATCTTTTTGGCGGTTTAATGTAAAATTATTGCATGATCGGATATTCTGTGACAATTTTAGGTTTTTTTGGGATTACTGGAGATCAAGGAAGGGTGATTTTGGTTCCCTTACTCAATGGTGGGAGGTAGGAAAGGCCCAAATTTGTGTGTTTTGTCAGCAATATAGTTTTCTTTTGACAGCCAATATCATGAGAACTGTGCAGGACCTTGAAAACGAGATAACACGTGTGGAGGATGTCTCTGGTTCACAGTTATGTCAGCAGAATAATGACTGTCTACATTCTAAAAGGCAAGAGCTTAACCTTTTTTTACATGAGAGAGCTAAAGGATCTTTGGTTCGAGCACGTTTCACCAGGCTCCAGGACATGGATGCTCCAATCACATTTTTCTTTAATTTGGGGAAATCTGTGGTTCACAGAAAGCAAATGGTGTGTCTTCAGCTTTCGGATGGAAAGGTGACCACAGATCCGACTGAGATGAGAACGCATTCAGTGGTCTTTTACACGGACTTCTTTAGTGCGGATAGCTGTGATGTGGACTCTGCTTCGGACCTTCTGCAGGGGCTTCCTCAGCTGAGCCCAGGGGATTGGGACGTTTTGAACAGGGATATGACCTTGGATGAGCTGTCTGCGGCGGTGTCTCAGGTGGCTTCAGGCAAAGCTCCAGGAATAGATGGTTTGCCATCAGACTTTTTTAAGCACTTCTGGAGTCTTCTGGGTCGGGACCTACTGGACGTGTTTAAGGAAGGTTTTGTAGAAGGGATACTTCCAGCTTCCTGCAGGCGTGCAGTTATCTCTCTCATACCAAAGAAGGGAGATTTAACCCTTCTTGAAAACTGGAGACTAGTGGCCCTTTTATGTGCAGACTACAAGATTCTTTCCAAGGTTTTATCGAACAGACTGAAAGTGTTAGTTTTTTTGTTTTGTTTTGTTTAATTCGGTGTAAATAAAGTTGTGTGAAAGTCTCGCTTGCTCTCTCTCTCTCTCTCTCTCTGAGAGTCTGAGAGGTCACAAAGAGACCCAGCAGCTAAAGCCTGGATCATACTGGCTGCTGTTAATGAGACCTCCATCAGGACAACACTGAACAACAGTGGTGTTCATGGAAATCCATCAATTAAATTCAGTTCAACCTTACAATATATTACCAAAAGTACTGACTCGTCTGCCTTCACACACATGTAAACTTGACTGACATCAGATTCTGAATCCACAGGGTTTAATATTATGTCAGCCCAGGGTTCAACATATAACAGCTTAAACTGCTCTAAAAAGGTTTTTTCACAGGTTTAAAAGTGTTTACGGGACATTTTAACGGTTCTTTCAGAATATGTCTGTGAAGGCTCTCAGTCATCCAGGTCATTGTAGTCTAAGGAGCTTGGTAAGAAAAGCGTCTGGACGTCTTTGAGTTGCTTGAAGACGTTTCACCTCTCATCCAAGAAGCTTCTTCAGTTCTAAGGGTCAATTGGTGGGGAGTCCCAGATTTAAACCTAGTGGGAGTTTCCCCCCAAAGCGGGACAAAGGACCCCCTGATGATCCTCTACCTAATCACATGAGCCAAGGTGTCAAAGCGGGATGGGGTCCTAATCAGCCAGGGTTTCGGGTGAGCTCATTGTGAAAGCTGGCCCCACCCTATCATGTGATTTCCTGAGGTCGGATGGCCCAGGATGTGAGTGGGCGTCAAGGTGTCTGGGAAGGGATCTCAAAACTGGATTATAGATGGCAGACAGTTGGTGTCGTAAACCACCGCCTCTGCTCAAAGATGGTCGCTCACAGTGGACGTAAATGGCTTCTTTCACTCCTCTTTCAAACCATCTGTCCTCTCTGTCCAAAATGTGAACGTTGGCATCCTCAAAAGAGTGACCTTTATCCTTTAGATGCAGATGAACTGCTGAGTCTTGTCCCGTGGAGGTGGCTCTTCTATGTTGTGCCATGCGCTTGTGAAGTGGCTGTTTGGTCTCTCCGATGTAGAGGTCTGGGCATTCCTCGCTGCACTGTACAGCATACACCACATTGTTAAGTTTGTGTTTAGGAGTTTTGTCTGACTTTATAAACGCCCAATTAGGATAACCACATGTTTTAAGTGCTTCCTTTACAGGTGTGTGTTCCTTCTTTTTCCCTTCAGGCTTCAGCGAGGGAGGATAAGAAAGACAGACGCAACAACATTGTCATCTGACTGAAAACAGCTTTTAGATGCTAAATTCACATTTCAATAATCAAAGTGGACTCATGTATAAGTGTGTGTGTGTGTGTGTGTGTGTGTGTGTGTGTGTGTTGGTTTGGTAAAATGACAACAAATTCTTGATGGTTCCTCCACAGAGTGGACCAGCAGAGCTCAGAGGTTCCCAGTGGTCAGTCTGCCCAGCAGCATCCAACAAACCTGGACTCCATATTTATGGTCTGTACATGCACAACAACTACTTTATTATTAATATTAATAATAATACATTTATTTATAGGTCCCTTTCAGAACACCCAAGAACTCTGTGGACTAAATGACCAAAAGAAAACAAACTTTGAAATCAGACGGTGCAAGACGGTGCAAACTTTGAAATCAGACGGTGATCACAGGGAAATGTTTTAAACATCTAGGCTTTAAACAAAAACCAAACTGAAACTGTTTGTAGTCAAGATCAGTGGGAATGGATCTGAATAACTGTTTCTTCAATAACTTTGTCAATTAGAAATAATTGAAAAATATGATGGAAATTAGGAGCATTAGCACGTACTGTAATGTTGTAACTTGACACTCGGCTGTCCTGAGATGACCACATTAGGTGGTCCTCAACTGTAATGGTAACCAGTCGATCCAGTCCAGTCGTGGCGACCTGTGGTGAGTCAATCTAAGGAGCTACTAATGGAAACTGGGCCATAGATGTGTTTGTCCTTAATAACAATGAATCACAGGATTTTTAGATTTTTACATCACTGTTAAAATCTCATGTTGTTTGTTAAAGTGTGCAGTTCAGGGTGTGTTACTAAAACTGTGGTTTGCTTAGTTCCAAAGACCCAGCCCCCGTAAAAAGCAGCTCAAACAGCTTTACAGACCCACACATATCTATCAAGTTAACTCTGGTCTAATACACTTGGATTTAGCTTGAAGAATGTTCCTGTACGAGGACTGAAAATGATTTAAAAAGCAGCCAATGTCCAAAGAAGAACTGTCACTTGGTGTTTGGTCGCTCTGCTGTAGCGTATCACTTCCTGTTCCTGCTCAAACACAGTGGTGTTTCTGAACAGCTTATCTGCTTAGCAATTTAATTAAAAACTTTTAAATACATTCTTTTCTCATAGTGTAATCTTCACATGCTTCATCCGAAGCAAACTTTCTGTGTACTCACTACCTAATTTATAGCCAAAGTATTCACTCACTCACTCTCTGTGCTGTTTCGCTAGCTTAGCTTAGCTCGTAGCCGACTCGTTAGCACAACGGCTACTTCACCTGTCCCTCCTGCACTTTCCTGCTCATTGTGTCAGATGTTTAGCTACTCCTCGGCCTCCTTTAGCAGTAATGATACCTGTAACAAATGTAGCATATTTGGAGCTGTGGAGGCCAGGAATACTGAATTGGAGACGCGGCTTCGCACCCTTCATTCACCCGTAGCTAGCCAGGCCCCTGTAGCTGGTGCAGCCGAAGACAGCATAGGCCCCGCTAGCTGTTCCCCGGCAGACCCCAAGCAGCTGGGGAACGAGGGCGGCTGGGTGACGGTGAGGAGGAAGCATAGTCTTAAACAGAAGCCCCAGGTACACCAACCTGTTCATGTGTCTAACCGTTTTTCCCCACTCAGCGACACATCTGCCGGGGGTCAAACTCTGGTAATTGGTGATTCTGTTCTCAGACATGTGAAGCTAGAGACACTGGCAACCATAGTCAATTGTCTTCCAGGGGCCAGAGCAGGCGACATTGAAGGAAATTTAAAACTGCTGGCTAAGGGTAAACGTAAATTCAGTAAAATCATAATTCACGTTGGCAGTAATGACACCTGGTTACGCCGGTGAAGCCCACATCGTTTCTGGGACACCACTCAGTGTCCCAGAAATGATGTGGGCTTCATAGATAATTGGCAAAACTTCTGGGGGAAACCTGGTCTTGTTAGGAGAGACGGCATCCATCCCACTTTGGATGGAGCAGCTTTCATTTATTAAACCCCCCAAAAGTTGCAGTCTTACACGCCTCTCTGCATCTTTTCTCCTCCTGCTACCCCCCCAAAAACCCATCTCCATTGAGACTGTGTCAGCTCCCGAACAGACAAAAAACAAACTAAAAACCAGCAATAAACAATTTAAACATAAAAAATCACAAAGAAAGAACAATACAGTATCCACATCTGAACCAAAGAGTAAAACAGTGAAATGTGGATTATTAAATATTAGGTCTCTCTCCTCCAAGTCTCTGTTAGTACATGACTTAATAATTGATCAACAAATCGATTTACTCTGCCTTACAGAAACCTGGTTGCAGCCGGATGATTATGTTAGTTTAAATGAATCAACACCCCCGAGTCATTCTAACTACCAGAAATCTCGAAGCACAGGCCGAGGGGGCGGTGTGGCAGCAATTTTTCACACCAGTCTATTAATTAACGAAAGACCAAGACAGACTTTTAATTCATTTGAAAGCCTGTTGCTTAACCTTGTCCACCCCAGTTGTAAAACTCAGAAATCAGTCTTACTTGTTATCATATATCGTCCACCTGGGCCTTACAAAGAGTCTCTCTCTCTGATTTCTCCGAATTTTTATCTGATTTAGTGCTCAGCTCAGATAAAATAATTATTGTGGGTGATTTTAAGATCCATGTAGATCAGGGGTGTCAAACTCAATTGCACAGGGGGCCAAAACTCAAGCAATAACAGAAGTTTGATTTGATTGGGGCGGGAATTTTCCCAAGTAGCCTAGCGTTCGGCAAGGAAGCTGCAGCGCTGCATTATGGGATCTGTTTTTGTATATTATGAGCACCTCATATCGCCGGGCCATGCATAATAATAATAATACATCTATATAAAATGATCTCGCGGGCCGGATATAAATGTACGCCGGGCCAGATGTGGCAGACACATGTGATGTAGATGCTAAAAATAACAGCCTCAATATGGCATTTAATCTGTTATTAGACTCAATTGGCTTCTCTCGAAATGTAAAAGAACCCACCCACCACTTTAATCACACTCCAGATCTTGTTTTAACATATGGCATAGAAACTGAACATTTAACAGTATTTCCTGAAAACCCTCTCCTGTCTGATCATTTCCTGATAACATTTACATTTACAATAATTGATTACACAGCAGTGGGGAGTAGACTTTATCAAAGTAGATGTCTTTCTGAAAGTGCTGTAACTAAGTTTAAGAATATAATCCACCCACTGTTATCATCTTCAATGCTCATAGAGCAGAGCAGCTATCTGAACACTACCCCAACAGAGGTCGATTATCTTGTTGATAATTTTACCTCCTCACTACCTATGACTCTGGATACTGTAGCTCCTGTGAAAACTAAGGTCTCAAATCCGAAGTACCTGACTCCATGGTATAATTTTCAAACACGTAGACCAAAGCAGATGACTCATAAGCTGGAGAGGAAATGGCGTGTCACAAAGATGGGTGGTGACCATGGTGGCCATTTAGAAGTCAGCCATCTTGGATACAACTTTTGTTTTTTCAATAAGAAGAGGGCCATGTGACACATCAAACTTACTGGTAATGTCACAAGAAAAACATTGGTGTGCTTGGTTTCAAAGTAACTTTATTCTTTCATGAGGTATTTACAAGTTTCTGACCACTTATAAAATGTGTTCAATGTGCTTGTGTTGGATTGTCAATGCAACCCTCTTCTCCCACTCTTCACACACTGATAGCAACACCGCAGGAGAAATGCCAGCACAGGCATCCAGTATCCGTAGTTTCAGGCGCTGGAAATCTCGTATCCTCACACCATAGACAATTGCCTTCAGATGACCCCAAAGATAAAAGTCTAAGGGGGTCAGATCGGGAGACCTTGGGGGCCATTCAACTGGCCCACGACGACCGATCCACTTTCCAGTAAACTGTTCATCTAGGAATGCTCGGACCTGGCACCCATAATGTGGTGGTGCACCATCTTGCTGGGAAAACTCAGGGAACGTGCCAGCTTCAGTGCATAAAGAGGGAAACACATCATCATGTAGCAATTTCAAATATCCAGTGGCCTTGAGGTTTCCATTGATGAAGAATGGACCCACTATCGTTGTACCCCATATACCACACCAAACCATCACTTTTGTTGTTCCAACAGTCTTGGAGGGATCCATCCAATGTGGGTTAGTGTCTGGGTTAGTGGAGTTTGTAAGGGTGCCATTTGTGAGTAGCTAATATCCGCAGAAGGGATGTTCGACTAATACCACCTCCAGTGACATGTGGCGAGTGCTACGCTGTGGGCTCTTACTGAATGAAGCTAGGACAGCCACTGATGTGTCTTCATTAGTGACAGTTTTCTTGCGTCCACATTTTGGCAAATCCAACACTGAACCAGTTTCACAAAACTTAGCAAGCAGTTTGCTAACTGTAGCATGGGAGATGGGTGGTCCCGTAAGGGTTCTTGCATTGAAATCTGCTGCAATGACACGGTTACTGCATTCACCAGATATCAACACAATTTCGATCCGCTCCTCACGTGTTAACCTCTTCGACATGTCAATGGCTGTGAACAAAGAGAAACTTGTAAATAACTCATGAAAGAATAAAGTTACGTTGAAACCAAGCACACCATTGTTTTTCTTGTACATTACCAGTAAGTTTGATGTGTCACATTGCCCTCTTCCTATTGAAAAAACAAAGGTTGTATCCAAGATGACTGACTTCTAAATGGCCACCATGGTCACAACCCATCTTGAGGAGTTTGCCCTCTCACATATACTAATGTGCCACAAACAGGACTTTAATATCACCAACCATTCCCATATAAATGGCCCACCCTGTAGTTTGCTGCTTTATAAGAAAGCCCTCCGCAAAGCCAGAACATCTTACTATTCGTCACTGATTGAAGAAAATAAGAACAACCCCAGGTTTCTCTTCAGCACTGTAGCCAGGCTGACAAAAAGTCAGAGCTCTTTTGAGCCAACAATCCCTTTAACGTTAACTAGTAATGATTTCATGAACTTCTTCAAAAATAAAATTTTTATCATTAGAGAAAAAATTACCAATAATCATCCCACAGATGTAATATAGTCTAGAGCTACTCTTAGTACCATTTATGTTAAGTTAGACTCTTTTTCTCCAATTGATCTTTCTGAGTTAACTTCAATAATTACTTCCTCCAAACCATGAACGTGTCTTTTAGACCCCATTCCTACAAAACTGCTCAAAGAAGTCCTGCCATTAATTAATTCTTCGATCTTAAATATGATCAACCTATCTCTAATAATCGGCTATGTACCACAGGCCTTCAAGGTGGCTGTAGTTAAACCTTCACTTAAAAAGCATCTCTAGACCCAGCTGTCTTACATAATTATAGGCCAATCTCCAACCTTCCTTTCATATCAAACATCCTTGAAAGAGTAGTTGTCAAACAGCTAACAGATCATCTGCAGAGGAATGGCTTATTTGAAGAGTTTCAGTCAGGTTTCAGAGCTCATCACAGCACAGAAACAGCTTTAGTGAAGGTTACAAATGATCTTCTTATGGCCTCTGACAGTGGACTCATCTCTGTGCTTGTCCTGCTAGACCTTAGTGCAGTGTTCAATACTGTTGACCATAATATGCTATTAGCGCGATTAGAACATGCTGTAGGTATTACAGGTACTGCACTGCAGTGGTTTGTATCATATCTATCTAATAGACTCCAATTTGTTCAAGTAAATGGAGAGTCCTCTTCACACACTAAGGTCAATTATGGTGTTCCTCAGGGTTCAGTGCTAGGACCAATTCTATTTACATTATACATGCTTCCCCTAGGTAGCATCATTAGAAGACATAGCATAAATTTTCACTTCTATGCAGATGACACGCAGCTCTATCTATCCATGAAGCCAGGTAACACACACCAATTAGTTAAACTGCAGGAATGTCTTAAAGAGATAAAGACCTGGATGGCCGCTAACTTTCTGCATCTTAATTCATATCAAACTGAGGTTATTGTACTCGGCCCTGAAAATCTGAAAATCAGATTCTTACTCTGGATGGCATTACCTTGGCCTCCAGTAATGCTGTGAGGAACCTTGGAGTCATTTTTGACCAGAACATGTCCTTCAACACACATATTAAACAAATATGTAAGACTGCTTTCTTCCATTTGTGCAACATCTCTAAAGTTAGAAATATCCTGTCTCAGAGTGATGCTGAAAAACTAGTTCATGCATTTATTATTTCCAGGCTGGACTACTGTAATTCATTATTATCAGGATGTCCTAAAAACTCACTAAAAAGCCTTCAACTAATCCGAAATGCTGCAGCAAGAGTCCTGACAGGGACTAGAAAGAGAGAGCAGATTTCTCCTGTTTTGGCTTCCCTTCATTGCCTTCCTGTTAAATCCAGAATTGAATTCAAAATCCTGCTCCTCACATACAAGCTCTTAAATAATCAGGCCCCATCTTATCTTAATGACCTTGTAGTACCATATCACCCTATTAGAGCACTTCACTCTCGCACTGCAGGCCTACTTGTTGTTGTTGTATTTAAAAGTAGAATGGGAGGGAGAGCCTTCAGTTTTCAGGCCCCTCTTCTGTGGAACCAGCTTCCAGTTTGGATTCGGGAGACAGACACTATCTCTACTTTCAAGATTAGGCTTCAAACTTTCCTTTTTGCTAAAGCATATAGTTAGGGCTGGACCAGGTGACCCTGAATCCTCCCTTAGTTATGCTGCAATAGACGTAGGCTGCCGGGGATTCCCATGATGCATTGAGTTTTTCCTTTCCAGTCACCTTTCTCACTCACTAGTCGTGTCCAAATTCATGGGCTGCATCCTCCTGAGTACCCGGCCTTTGCAATCTACGTGGGCCGGGTCCTCAGACGGTTGGGTAGGCCGGAAGTAAACGGCAGTGAAATTGGACGGTCTAGCCTTCTGATTAATGTCACCGCTGTCTCGGTGGAGTTTAATAAACTCGGCCGTCTGCTCCTTGCTATGTAAAATATAACAGGACACTGGCGTAAATTCTCGACCGTCTCACACTTCTGTTTAATCAGTTTTCTGTTTGACGTTTAGTCAGCTGTATAAAAACCAAGGAGGAACCCACTCGGGGGATTAATAAAGTTTTATTTTATCTAATCTAATAACTTTAATCTCAGCCAAACCGATTTACTCACGAACAAACAAAACACTGAAAAAGCCCAACAATAACATTTTTAGGTTGTCTCAGGTACTTATACACTACGTTTAACCCGAGTAGCGAAAGTCCGCGGTGATCTGAAAATGATGTGCGGGAGTTGTGCCGTTCTCTGTGTCTTCAGTGACCGTCGAGCTCCCGGCTAGCTATCGAGCTGGTGGGTAACAGACGTCTCCGAAAACGTTGAAGCACTTTTCCAAATATGCGATATCTTGATAAACCGAGCAGATATTTGATGTTTACACAGCTGCTTTCTCGCCTGAAAATATGTTAAAAGTTTATTTTGTGACCCAGAAAAATTATTAAGAGTAATTTTAAAACGTAGTACCGGCCGCCATTACCAGAAACTAGAGTTTGGCTGGGCTGCTCTATGAATTCTGGGATATGGTGGGCAAAGAAGGATACATCAGACCCATCCTCAAATTCGGAGAAAATGAGGACCCATTTGTCAGCTGCATTCGGAGCAGCCTATGAATTTGGACAGCCTTCGGCGCGTCGCTGTGACGTAATCGGTCTACAAATGCGGCCTCAGGAGGAGGCAGCCCATGAATTTGGACACGACCACTATGTGTTAATTGACCTCGTTGCATTGAATCTTTTTTTTTTTAACTTTATTTTTATTGAAAGTTTTATAATTTTGACAATCATCCGTATAAAAAAACTAAAACAACAAACACACACACACCAAAACAAAACAAAACAAAAAACAAACAAACAAAGAAAAACATAATACACACTAGGAGTAACTTATTGGCACAGTGAAACCCTCAGATCCACCCGGTCTGGGGGAGCTCCCCTCCACCTCTTTTCAAGTCCCATGTCATCAGGTTTTTACTACTGCCCACCCCTGGTGATATTAGGAAGGGTATTTCCAGTCTATTTTATGAGTTGCCTTCTAAAGAGAAAAAAAAAAGTGGCCACAGCCTTAGCAGGCTTTCCTTCTCCCAGTAGTTGCGTGAAAATATTTAGCTAAACTCTAGTTATATAACCCACCACCCATCATCCCACATTACTACCTTCAACAAATCTCTCCCACTTCCTCCAGTTTTTATGAAATTGATCCATTTTGAGATTCAAAAGGGATGTAAGTTTTTCCATTCTATATATTTCCTCCATTATTCCTATCCAACCTTTCTTTGTTGGGGGCTCTTTCTCCAGCCACTTCCTGGTAAGCGCTTTTTTGCAAGCTCCCAACAGGATGTTTATCAAATATTTGTCCTTTAAGGGGACTGTTGATGGAATATCACCCAAATACACAGTACAGAAATCCAAATTTAATTTGAAAACAGTCACCAAGTAAATTGAGTCGACCATTTCACTCCAGTATGGTTGGATTATTGGACATTTCCAAAATATATGAAAGTGATCTGCCATATGCACTGAAAAGTGCAGAGAAATTTCTGGTCGCTCAAGACTTGTGCACAATATAAGAGTTTAAATAAATTTAAAGAATAACTCAAAATCCTGAAATAAAACAGAGAAAATCCTCTACAGCTAACTATCCAAGTGGATTTGTTTAAGAAAGCTCCATCTGCTAGTGGCCCTCTGCAGGTGCATGAAAGGGGCGTGTTTGTAGTGAAAGTAGTAGAGAAAATAAACCCCATGGAAAGGAGGGAGGACTCTCAGCGGCTGACTTCCAGCTCATTTTCAGACATTTGACTTCTCACTGAAAGCAGCAAGTTTGAGTGGCTGTACCTGAATTAGAAGAGATAACATGGCCATAGTAATTAGAGTTTATTGAGCAATGCTGTCCTTGTTATCAGTGTTGGAGAAGTTACTTTGAAAAAGTAATTAATTGTAGTTACTAGCTACTTCTTCTAAAAAGTAACCGAGCTAGTAACTGAGTTACAAGATTCTAAAAGTAATTAATTACTTGAAAAGTAACTATTACATTACTTAAAAAAAATATGTAACCCTCTGGGGTCCAGGGTATAATTGGCCATTTTTAACTACTTTTGATTTTCCCTCCACATTTCACATTTAAAAACTATTTACTTTGCCTTGTTTGGTATCATTCTTTTCAGCACAACCTCACGTGTCTGAATTTGCAGTTATGTTTTCATTTTGACATACTGTATTAACACAATTGATCTAAAATAAGAAAAAGAAAACATTAAATCAGAGTAGAAAAATGTTATATTTATTACTGTAACAACCACAAACATGTTTATTGGATCATATTTCATAACTTTAAATGCAAATATAAATTGTCAATTTTAAAATCCTATGTACAAGTTTTCAAACAAACTTATTTGCAGCGATTTACCTTTGACCCTTTTTTAATAAACATTTCAAACTATTTACAGAACAATCAGCTGTTCTGCATTCCATAAGATGCCACACAAATTATTTGTGCCAATTAAAAATATTTCTGTCCACTATAAAGGAGAACATCACAGCCTGATACCTGCAGGTCTGACAGCAGCAGGTGTATCCCTCCTGTTTACTACCTGGAGACAGCAGTCGCCTCATTGTTCTGACACACAACACAAAACTATCCACAACACTACACAAGACAACACATTAACTACACAGTCCAAACACGTTAAATATCACAAATCTCTTATATTTCAAAACTAGCTCTCTCTCTTTTTCTGCTCTCCCTCTCCCTCTCTCTCTCTCGCCATCATTCCTAAAACTTCCCCCTCCTACTATACAACCAACCAACAACCAACTAACCAACCAAATTTGGTCAACATGGTGCATTTTTCCACCAACACGAACGGGCTGTTTTTTGTTTTGTTTTGGGTAAGCAGAGAGTGCTTGCTAGCGCTGTCCTTAGACAGTAAATGTGACGAGACTATTGAGGAAAAAACGCCGTGTATATATTGTTTATCATGACTCTGGTTTTACGTGGCCTATCAGCACAATTTATAAACTGGTATATATCACCTTGTCGCTTTGTCATCTTGAAGTGGTCATGTGATTGGCTTACCACGACTACTTTATTCTTCCTCAGTCAAACAGCAGCACTCATGCGATTGTTTTGCCCCCTGAGCTCCAGGTGTTGTGCCAAAAACTGATCGTCGGCCAGAAAGTGATCACCGTCCGCGGGAGCACACGCGCAGCTGCTTAAAGCTGTAGTGCCCACATTACTTACATAGACAGCTACTTCCGTGCAACTGATAAAAGGTGCGGTAAGCTGAACACAGCTTCAACTGTCTGTTTGTTGAAAAATAGTAACGCGACCGCACCGCATTTTGTTGTTAGTAACGGTAATGATGTTGTAACGATAGAAATAGTAATTAGTTAGATTACTCGTTACTGAAAAACGTAACGCCGTTAGTGACGTTGTTACTTGTAACACCGTTATTCCCATCACTACTTGTAATGTAGTGTATGGTTGTTATACATCTTTTTGTGGACAAGTCCAGTTTTTCTGCAGAGCTTCTCAAGTTGGTGACAGCAGTAGTCAAAGTTCGCATGTAAACCAGAGCAGCAAATCAAGTCCAAATGTGTTGTTATTGTCCCTGGGCAGTGCCATGGAGCTGTTAGATGTAAACATACCTGGAGGAGAGGATTTATTCAACTGAGAAAAGTCACAGAGTTGTGTCTTGATGCTCAATCATCCAGGTAAGTAAATCCCCAAAAAGTTGATTCTGTTCATCTGGACGTTGTCAATGGGAGAAATGTTTCATCATCATCAGGTGACTTCTTCAGTCTCAGCTGACTGCAGGTTTCCAACCTTATAAACAGTACATTTGCATAATGACTGAAACTAGCAGCACTGAAGGAGTTCATTGACCTTTAAGATAAGATGATGAGATGACCTTTATTAGTCCCACAGGTGGGAAATTTGTTTTTGTTTGGTACGCATATTGTAAGGACCATTGATCAACAACCACTCATCAAAGACCATTGACTGTTGATTAAAGACCATGAGTCCCATTCACAGAGAGTTGGGGAATGGCTGCAATCACAGCATTATAAGATGGTGACAGATGTACCCTTAGGAGGAGGAAAACATCATCACGTTTGTGAATAACGAGCTAAAGAAGATCCAGAAGGCTCTGAATCCAAATAAGCCCCAGTGCTTGGAGTTTCAGAGGGCGGATGATGAACAGAGTAGCAGCAGCAGAGAGGCATTTGTGAAGATCACAGTGGACTTCCTGAGGAGAATGAAGCAGGCGGAGCTGGCTGACCGTCTGCAGAGTAGTAAGAGGATTTCTATAAAGATTTAAGCTGCTGGATAAATGCGACACTTTTGTCTCAACCGATGGACCAGTGTATTCAGTCATTTCTCAGTGGGTCAGAAATTGTCAACAGCATTTTGAAAAATCTGATTGTTGAAGTTATATTTTTATTATTATTTTTCAGAACTTCCAGCTGCAGTTTGTCATCGTAACCTTAAATCCACCCTGAAGAAGAAGTTCCAGTGTGTGTTTGAGGGGATCGCTAAAGCAGGAAACCCAACCCTTCTGAATCAGATCTACACAGAGCTCTACATCACAGAGGGAGGGACTGCAGAGGTCAATGATGAACATGAGGTCAGACAGATTGAAACAGCATCCAGGAAACCAGACAGACCAGAAACAACCATCAGACAAGAAGACATCTTTAAAGCCTCACCTGGAAGAGATGAACCAATCAGAACAGTGCTGACAAAGGGAGTGGCTGGCATTGGGAAAACAGTCTTAACACAGAAATACACCCTGGACTGGGCTGAAGACAAAGCCAACCAGGACATCCAGTTCATATTTCCATTCACTTTCAGAGAGCTGAATGTGCTGAGAGAGGAAAAGTTCAGCTTGGTGGAACTTGTTCATCACTTCTTTACTGAAACCAAAGAAGCAGGAATCTGCAGCTTTGAAGACTTCCAGGTTGTGTTCATCTTTGATGGTCTGGATGAGTGTCGACTTCTTCTGGACTTCCACAAAACTACAATCCTAACTGACCCTAGAAAGTCCAACTCAGTGGATGTGCTGCTGATAAACCTCATCAGGGGGAAACTGCTTCCCTCTGCTCGCCTCTGGATAACCACACGACCTGCAGCAGCCAATCAGATCCCTCCTAGGTATGTTGACATGGTGACAGAGGTCAGAGGGTTCACTGGCCCACAGAAGGAGGAGTACTTCAGGAAGAGATTCAGAGATGAGGAGCAGGCCAGCAGGATCATCTCCCACATCAAGACATCACGAAGCCTCCACATCATGTGCCACATCCCAGTCTTCTGCTGGATCACTGCTACAGTTCTGGAGGATGTGCTGGAAACCAGACAGGGAGGACAGCTGCCCAAGACCCTGACTGAGATGTACATCCACTTCCTGGTGGTTCAGGCCAAAGTGAAGAAGGTCAAGTATGATGGAGGAGCTGAGACAAATCCACACTGGAGTCCAGAGACCAGGAAGATGATGGAGTCTCTGGGAAAACTGGCTTTTGATCATCTGCAGAAAGGAAACCTGATCTTCTATGAATCAGACCTGACAGAGTGTGGCATCGATATCAGAGCAGCCTCAGTGTACTCAGGAGTGTTCACACAGATCTTTAAAGAGGAGAGAGGACTGTACCAGGAGAATTTGTTCTGCTTCATCCATCTGAGTGTTCAGGAGTTTCTGGCTGCTCTTCATGTCCATCTGACCTTCATCAACTCTGGACTCAATCTGCTGGAAGAAAAACAAACAAGGTCCATATGGTCTATATTGTTTCGAAAACAAGAACCAGAAAAAGAAGTAAAATCTGTAGAGAAACACTTCTACCAGAGTGCTGTGAACAAGGCCTTACAGAGTCCAAATGGACACCTGGACTTGTTCCTCCGCTTCCTTCTGGGTCTTTCACTGCAGACCAATCTGACTCTCCTAGGAGGCCTGCTGACACAGACAGGAAGTAGCTCACCAACCAATCAGGAAACAGTCCACTACATCAAGAAGAAGCTCAATAAGAATCTGTCTGCAGAGAAAAGCATCAATCTGCTGCACTGTCTGAATGAACTGAATGATCGTTATCTAGTGAATGAGATCAAATGGTCCTTGAGATCAGGGCTTGTCTCCACAGATAAATTGTCTCCTGCTCAGTGGTCAGCTATGGTCTTCATCTTGCTGTCATCAGAACAATATCTGGATGTGTTTGACCTCCAGAAATACTCTGCTTCAGAGGAGGCTCTTCTGAGGCTGCTGCCTGTGGTCAAAGCCTCCGACAAAGCTCTGTGAGTAAATATTTGATCAGACTTTTATTTATAACATAAACAGTGTAATGTGCGATGGCCCCCTAAAAACTTAAACATATTTATTAAATGATTATCACCACTAAATAAAGTCGATTTTATTTCATGTTTGATAGCAGCAGTAAATGTCAGAGTGTCCTAAACATTTCTGGGTGTCAGCTTTTATAAAGTCATATCCAGAATTATCCTGTAAGTAAACTTTATTTATACAGCAGCTTTCACAGGTGAAAAACCACAGAGTGCTTTACAGTAGAAACAGGCAATATAAAGGACAATAAACAGCAAACACTGAACATCTTACAGCCTAAAACTAGTTAAAGCCCACTCTGTATACTAGAGTCTGAATAAATTAGTTAGTCTTTGACTGGAAGATATCAGACTGTGAGAAGAACTGTAGGGTTCTAGAAGGTCAGAAAATATAAACTATAGAAATATAGACTGGGGCTTTGACCACACAGGGCTCTAAAAGTAAGGACTGAGATTTTAAATGAATTCTAAAATGAACTGGTTACCAGTGTAAGGATATTAAAACAGGAGTAATATCCAGTCTGTTTCATGTGCTGGTTAAAAGCCTAGCAGCATCATTCTGTAGTGACTGAAGATGTTCAAAGACTGTGATGGAGCCATAGGTGATAATCATCAATTCCCTCATTCCTCCTCTGGTCTTATTGCTCTGCATCAGCGCACTGCTCAGCTGAAGATTAGTTCACTTCTATATGTTACAATCAGCCTCACCAGTACAGTTCCCAGGATCTGCAGCTGCTGTCAGATTCAGTCATATTCCTAGTGTTTCTTCTGGTTTCCTATTGCCAGATCTATTTGCTTGATTTTTTTTTCAATCTCTCCGATGTCTTGCACTTTGATATCCGACTGTACACAGTCTGTGAACCTTGACAGTTTGTGACAGAATACAATGATCAGTGAGGACCCAGAGGACACTGACATTTACACTGTGTAGAATAAGACTTGAGACTATCTCACTGCTTTGTGGACGACTGATGGAAGGACTAATCACTATATCTGCTTTAGTAGAAATAATTTCCATGAAAACTTCACTGGTTCAGTCTCCCAGAATATCTGAATGCTTACAGACTTGTTTATCACCTGTTCACAGAATGAGAAGTCATCACTTGTTTTTGTTTAGCGTTGCATTTAATGAGCAAGTTCCAGGTCTTTATATTTAGGCAGGGAAATTGTTTTTTAAACTAAAACGCTTTTTACTAAATCACTGACACTGACATTTGTCTTTCTTGTAAAGGTTCAACATAAGAAGTGATTTAAATTAATGACAAACATTGTTATCAAATGACAATTTTTCAAAATATGTTTTTATTTTGTTTTTGTTTCTTTAGGCTGAGTGTCCCTGACCTCTCAGACAGAGGCTGTGAAGCTCTGTCCTCAGTACTCAGCTCCCAGTCCTCTAGTCTGAGAGAGCTGGACCTGAGTATCAACACCCTTCAGGATTCAGCAGTGAAGCTTCTGTCTGCTACAGTGCAGAGTCCACAGTGCACCCTGGAAACGCTCAGGTCAGATCAAGTAATATTCTGAAATCTTAATGAGTTAACACAAAAAGTCAAACCAATTCTAAGCAAATCAAGTGTAGCTTTTGTTCTTATTTTTTACTAAATGTATGAGCGAGAAGGATCTATTTATATTGAAGTTATGGTAATCTGCCACATTTCTAATCTTTTTACTATATGGACTTTTAAAATTTTTCTTTTCCCCCAGACTGAGTCTCTGTAACTTGTCGGAAAGAAGCTATGAAGCTCTGTCCTCAGTTCTCAGCTCCCAGTCCTCTAGTCTGAGAGAGCTGCACCTGAGTAACAACAACCTGCAGCACTCAGAAGTGAAGTTTCTCTCAGCAGGACTGAGAAGTCCACACTGTAAACTGAATACTCTGAGGTGAGATCAAGTTATGTTGTGCTTTTCATCAATTGACAGAATTAACCAATAAGAATCCACTACTTGGAAAAAAAGTCAGTTAAACTTCTGCAATAATTTTATGATAATTTAATGAGCAGAGAGAGTTATTGATTAATATTGATCACTGTCAGCTACTTTGGTGTTAATGCACTGCCCTCACTGCCTGGCACATGGAGCCCAATTGGCATTTGTAATACAGTACCAGAATTGATTAAACATTGTGCGAGTATCATTTTGCTGTTGTTTTTTTTCTTTGAGCAGTTTATTTTAGCCAATAAACCTCAGTGTCATCCAGTTGTTGTCTCTTAGTAAGGAATGAAGGATTAAAAAAAACAGGATTACATATTGCTAAATCTAGTAACTCTTTAGTCCACCCTTATTTCACTTTAACAACAGTGTTTGTTTAATATTTCATTCATTTTTCAGACTGAGTCACTGTCAGTTCTCAGAGAGAGGCTTTGAGGCTCTGTTCTCAGCACTCAGCTCCCAGTCCTCTAGTCTGAGACAGCTGGACCTGAGTAACTCTGACCTGCAAGATTCAGGAGTAAAAATTTTGTCTGCTGTGGTGAAGAGTCCACACTGTAAAATGGAAACACTCAGGTCAGGATTTAAAAATTTCCACTAAAGATCATTTAAAATCTGATTTATATTACTGCATAAACAGTAACTTGATGAGAATGTCTTATTGTAGGAATCAGTGCCTGAGTTCTTAGTGATATTGTTCACTTTCTGTCTTTCATTTGCAATGAAATGTCCCATCTGGTCCCCTGAGTACAAAATCTTTAATTTAGCAGTGCTTCAACCACCAAACCTTCCAGTTCAATTCCTGTATTCTGAAGGTTTTTATAGAGCTGTTTGTTCAGATATCAGAATTTACTTTTCAGAACATTTTAGTAATAAAAATGTGATCAAATGGATTATTTCTGACTGAAAAGATGAGATCAAATTTCTGTTCTGGAAAATATGTTTGCTCATAGTGACATGACTCATTGCCTCACTTAAACATAAAATTTAAACAAAATTAGAAACAATAGTTGGAACAATAGATTAATACAAAACCGAATTTGACTATAGCTTAAAGTGGGGAAAAACAGGAAAAAACAAATAAAGGAATCAAAATAGACATACCAAAAACAATATATCTATATATATCTATATATCTATATCTATATATATCTATATATATATATATGACAGCAATAACAGGAAGAAGGAACACGAGAAGCTGGAGAAATACCAAGGGCTCAGAGAAGAGCTCGAGAGGATGTGGAGGGTGAAGGTAACGGTGGTCCCCGTGGCAATCGGAGCACTAGGTGCGGTGACTCCCAAGCTAGGCGAGTGGCTCCAGCAGATCCCGGGAACAACATCGGACATCTCTGTCCAGAAGAGCGCAGTCCTGGGAACAGCTAAGATACTGCGTGGGACCCTCAAGCTCCCAGGCCTCTGGTAGAGGACCCAAGCTTGAAGGATAAACCGCCCGCAGGGGCGTGCTGGGTGATTTTATATATATGACAAAGAAACAGAGCTATGCTTAGCCAAGTTTTCATTTATCTCTAAGCAATCAAGTATTCATCATAGCAATATTGTTGTGACATGGTTAGCACTGATAATATGTATATTTTGTGAATAGTAAGAAATTAGATTATCTAACTTATTTAACATTTGAAAAGGTGTTGTAGGAAATGCAGGTGCAACGAATGCTTAAATAACAGTCAGTGCGATATCCTGGGAATTCATTGATTAGGGTCAACATATTGTGTTCAAAAAGCTAAGACTGGATGTGTTCATATAAGATGATTACATAATATGTAAGATGACCATTATATAAAAGTAAACCTACAAAGATTTGATGGTTTTCTATTTATAGGTCAAAATGAATGTGTGGACATGTGTAATTAAAACAAATGACCCTAGAATCAGTTACACCATATTAACTTGGCAGAGGGCAGTAAAACAAGGACTGACTGGACTGACAGCGCTCATTTTAATCACTCTGTCTCAGTTCTGTTAAATCTGAGTATCATAAAGTAATGTGGTAACATCTGGACTGATGACACTGTGTTTACAGACAGCATTTTAATCATTATCTTACAGGCTGTAGATTGCAGCCATTGGAGCTCAAACAGTGTATAAATGTAAGAGGGCTTGGTGCTGATGCTAACACTGCTAGCTGCTTCAGGCTTTATTTGCACATTATAATCACATTTAGCTTATTATAAACAGTATATAAAACAGCTAGTACTGCTGGGACTTTATATTTTCACAAGCAACATGATCCAATCAGTGAAGAGTCTAGCCATGAGAGTTGTATGTTGCTGTGAGAAGAGTGGTGTCAGCTGGTGCTGCAGAAAAGGTAGAAATGTTTCTTTTTGGTTCTAATCTGCTGCTGAGTCTCTTTTACAAAGATGGAACTGCAGCTAATCCTGCTCATGTAGCCAGTTAGTAAAAACCCAAGTCACTGTCAGACACAGCAGACATTTAGTGATAATCTCACTGTATGTGGTCTTTTATCACCTCCTAGTGGTGAACTTGTGGAGTGGTGTTAGTCTGGGTGATGAGTGTAACTGTTGAGTGAGCTGGACTGAGAGTGCATGCTGGTAGCACCTTAGCCACAGCTTGGGAATGGAGAAGCTGAAAAAGAAGGTTTTCTAGTTTGTAAGGAGGAAAAAACTGAGAGGACTGAGTTAAAGAGAGGCTGTAGAGTAACACAGAGCAGCCATGAAAGCTGCTCACACAGTTTAGACAGTTTGGCATCAAATGTTCTAGTTAGTTAGCTCTAGACTTGTAGTCAAGACCGCCTAATCCGAGACCAAGACAAGACCAAGACCAGAGGGTATCGAGACCAAGACAAGACCAAGACCAGAGGGTATCGAGACCAAGACAAGACCAAGACCAGAGGGTATCGAGACCAAGACAAGACCAAGACCAAGACCAAGTTGAGACGAGACCAAGACCGAGACCGAGTCGAGACCAAGACCAAGACCGAGACAAAAAAAGTCTTTAAACTGCAGCCAGATGCTGCTTCGTTTACGGGTGTCAGGCATATTTATGTGTTTTTGCTTTCGCACAGCCCTCCTCACCTCTGTCTAGAGCAGGGCGATATGGCCAAAAATATTTATCACGATATATATTTGAAAATTTGCGATAACGATATAACTGACGATATAATTGATGCGAGACAAAATACAACTCCACAATATTACTAGCGCAAAAAGACAACCTTCCATTTATTTTCACTTAAACAAGAAGCTGGTTTTTATGTGCATTAAAGCTATATAAAAATTTAACAGTGCAAATGCAAATTCCTTGCTGAAAGTTTAACCAAAAGGCATTTCCAGTAGAAATGGGCTGACATATACTTAGCATAACCATGTATAATATCCACTGAAGTTAAAAAGAGGTGCTTTGCAACATTAAACTGCAGTGTGCAGTACGTATTTTCTGGACCATAAGGTGCACGGGATTATAAGGCACATTAAGCGAAACAAAGCAGTCCGATAAATCAAACTTTATTCAACTCATTCTTCTTGCTTCCTCCATTTCTGTACCATTGATTCATTAATGCTGTATTCTATCACAGCTGCTCTATTCCCATGTTGTTGCAGTATATTAATGACTAACCTCATATTGTGGATAGATTATCTCAGTTGTTCTCCTGACTGAAGTTTGGTCCGTTTACAGCATCCTGTCATGCGATTGCATTTGTCTCTAACCATCAGGAACCTTAACGTTAACTTTTATAAGTGGAAAAGTGTTAGCGTTCATCCTCCAGCTTCACTGTTTATGTTATGCTAACATAGCTGTGTCGCTAGCGATTACGTAGCACATCATTATATACCAGGTAGCCCAACTTCAGTAACCCTACAACCGTCACTGCTGTTTAGTTTCCTGTCTTTATTTATGTTGGAAGTGATAGCAGAGCTGTACGTTTGAATTTTTTCAGAAATCTCTCAGTCAGAACATGCTATATCATGTTTATGTAACTAGCGAAACTAGCGAGCTAACTTCCGCTAGCTTCCTGCTAACTTCTAACTCCGTTAAGTGTAATAAATTCTGTTTTCATGGATACCTGGAAGTTAAACTTCATAGTTACACCTGGTAAAGTAGCAATGCTGATCGTTTTATTAAAGATGAAAGAATTTAGACAGTTTTTAACTCTCAGTGATGCTGCAGTGTTCGTTTGACCTGAAGAATATGGAGTTTAGGACCCAAATTACTCCCAGATTTAAGAGCATCTTAGTCCGACAAACATGGCAATAATGACGGCCCACGTGCATGTTCTGCAAAAAAAATGTGCTTTATCGTGTATCTGACGGACAAACACCAAACCAGTTCCACATCACTGAAGTTGCACCATTTTTAAAAACCAATTCTGGTTCATCTGTTTCACTCAACAATTGGCCATGTCCGTATGAAAACAAAGGCACTGTGCATGCGCGTTTTACTCATATTCTATCGCGATATTTCATTTTCTTATCGTTGCCTAACATTATACCGGTATTACCGTGAACAGTATAATATGGCCCAGCCCTACCTCTGTCTACTGTCTCACTCACTTACTGAGAGGACAGACGCATGCTCCAGTTGACTGTCGCGTCTCTCACCCTCTCTGTTTTTCACAAAATGATATTATCCTATATCCTCGCATGTGATTGGCTGTGTGCTTATAGAAACTGAAACCAGATGAACCAGAATAGACGGACATTAAAATGAAGTGTCGGCTACACAAAGGCAAAGCTGTTCAGTTGTTGGTGTGAGTTATTTAAATGGAGGATGGAGTCAGTCACTATATCCTGTTCTCCTCATAGAACCTGGATACACAGACTCACCTGTGACACAGTGACACACAGTGTGGGCTACACACACATTAGAAAGTGGATCAGTCACACTTGTACAATCATTTGTTGTGCTGGGCAACCATGAACACTTTGAATCACCATTAATGGCTTTGTTACAGCAACATGCAATCATGATTTCAAAAGTAGTGTATTGTGTACTTATTTTAATAGTACTGCAGTATGAGAAGTGCAACATTCAGTGTGCAGAAACAAATCAGGTGCTTTTTAACAGCAGTGTTCCCTTTAACACAGTAGCAGTTCAAATATTTCTGTCAGTCTGAGCTGAAACATGAATCTAATCAAATCAAATATCAAATCAAAGTTCTTTGCCTCTGCCAGGACGTCAACATTTGATCTAGTTTGTTCCAAACAAAGTTCCCTCAGAGTCCAGAGCCACCAACATAACATTATAACAGGCACCTTTGATCAACAGCAAGTGAACATTTATAAATGTGTGTTTTCAGAACAGGAAGCAGCAGAACTATTTTTCTGTCATCAGGGAGCAGCACAAACGCTCATCAGCTCATTTACTGTGCAGGACTTTGAGTGTGTGAAGTGTGTGTTTGTGCTGGATTTCCTTTGGAGAATCTCAGTCAGAAACAAGACAAAGAAAAACTCTTTCAGTCGTCCAGGTTGAGTTAACAACATGATTTATCTTCCTCTGACTTGACATTTTCTTCCTCCTCTGCACCGAGCCAGCTGCTAAGACACACAAGCTCATTGACATTTTCTGATGATAAAGAAACTCTCTTCTTCTGTACAATATGAGCAGCAACAGAGAAAAACCTTTCACAGGTACAGATGTTGCAGCTGTGGCCAAGTACATGTGCTGCATGTTTGGAGCAGCACTCTAATGGACAGGCAGAGGCTGTTTGTCTCTCACACACAGACAGGACAGTGAGAAATACATCATGTTAAATATACCTGCAGGGTTCCAGCTGTTTCCAACCTCTGCACTCGGTCCGTGTCAGCTGTGGTTGCCTTGGCGTTGTGTGTAGGGGACGTCCCTGAGCGGCTGCTCGTTTCTGCTGATCCTTTTGAATCATGTCCAGAGTGAAGTCCATCTGGTTGGACTGTCTTGTATCAGTGACTCTTTCTTTTGTTCATGTTCAGTTTTTTGCTATTCTAATTCTGTGGCCCACAGCCTTTGTCCATTTGGCCAGGACATTGTCAAACTCACTGTTCTGCAGAGATACTGTGACAGAATTCTGGAGAACATGCACGATGCAGGGACGTGTTCAAAGGCAGACGTCTGGCAGCAGCATCATATTTCTTGCACTGTCTGTACTGAGTGTGCTGACTTTATTTCAAATGTCCCACTGCTGTGCAACATGAATCACACGTTTCAGTCAAATGTCTTTTTTTTTATTACAGTCAGAGCATGTGAATGCAGCTCAGACTCTTCATTAATATCATGTACTGTAACTCCCAGGTAATCATGGTTACCCAGCCATGCCCAGAGAGACCAACAGCTGGTGCACGTTGTAATGCCGTGGCTTTCATAGCGCTCTCCTTTTTCTTGGGGGAGGGGACTTGCCCGGTACAAATTACCTTGAAATCATCCAGATGTCCAGATAACCAGAAACAATTTAATGAATGGGATAAAATTTTGTCAAGATACATATGGCAAGGAAAAAGGCCCCGAATTAGATTTAAAACCTTACAACTTAACAAAGGTAAAGGGGGGTGGGGCCTACCTTCTCTTAGGGAATATTATTGGGCAGCACAATTACGGCCTATGATATGCTGGTGTAATCCTTCATATGTTGCTCAATGGAAAGACATTGAGGAGGGTCTGACCTCTATCCCCATACAAGCTATTATAGCAGACAGCAGCCTGCAAGATTTAATAAAAACTATTGAAAATCCATGGATCAAGTTGACTTTTAAAATTTGGGAAACAGTAATAAAAGAATATAAACTAGAAGAGGATATAGCAACTCTTAAGTGGTGTGCATATGACACACATTTTGCTCCAAATAAATTGGACACCAGATTCAAAGATTGGACAAATAAAGGATTAACAGCATTATGTACGGTAATGGAGGAAGGGAGACTAATTAGTTTTGATAAAATGAAAGAGAAATATTCATTAGAAACACAGGATTTGTATAGATATCTACAGATGAGGCATTTTGTCAACAAAAAGATAAAAGTTAAGGCTGAATTAAGTAAACAGCTAGAGATATTTAAAAGGGCATACAGTTCAAATAAAAATAGAGGTATTATAGGTGACCTATATAAAGGATTAACAAATATGAAATTACACTCAACCTTATATATCAAAACAAAAGGGGAAATGGAGGGAGGAATAGAGATAAAGGAGGAAGAATGGACAACAATATGGGTATATCAATGGAAATGTAGCAGCTCACAGAGCTGGAGGGAATTTGGGTGGAAATGTCTGGCAAGATATTTTATTACGCCTCACCAAAAGTCTCACTATGAAGGTAACCCTTCCGCCTGCTGGAGAAATTGTGGAAATACAGATGCAAATCATTATCATATTTTCTGGGACTGTCATGTCATTAAAACTTATTGGAAGGGAATACATGCAGCTATACAAGAGACATTTGGAAGATATTTACCTTTGGAAAGTAAAACTCTATTTTTTGGACTTATGCCAGAAGGATGGACAAAGAATGATAAATATCTGTTTAATATTTTACTGGCAGCAGGCAAAAAAGCTATCACAAAAAAATGTCTTTCTTCTGAGAGCCCAACGATGAACATGTGGATGAACATCACAATGGATATTTACAGAATGGAGAAAATGACAGCAGACTTGAACTACAAGAGGGACCTGTTTGTATCACGATGGAAGAAATGGATGGACTATATTAAAAAACGCAGGCCAGTACTTGCTTTGGATTTTGACTTTGTCAACTACTAGAAGACTAGAGGAAATATTAATTATATTAATGGAAACAAAAAAACACTCCCTACAAGCCCTTTTTTTAAAAAATTCCTTTTATATTTTTTATTTATTTTCTCTGTTTTGTTTCCTTTTCTCATTTTTTTTCTTATTTTTTTTTCATTTTTTCTTTCGCATGAATATTTTAGTTGTTTAAATACGGAAAAAAAGGAAAAAAGAAACACATGTAATGACAAATTGCCGAACTTGATGGTATTGTACAGTGATTCCAAAATGTTAATTAAAAAAAAAAAAACAAAAAAAACCAAACAAATAAATTTACAAAGTAACAGGAAAAAAAAAATCATCCAGATGTCATCCCTACTACCCCTGATAAGAAGTAACCATGAGGAGCCTTAAAGGTCAAATCCTGTAAGTTCCACCTGTTAAAGCTCATTTGTTCCCAGAACTCAAAAAAATTGGATCAAGTTTACGTAAGATGGCCAAGTTAGGACAACTTACTCATTTTGAGTACACTGTACAGCCTCGTTAGTTCCCAGAACTCAAAAAAATTATGGAAACTCGTTGCCTCAAAAAAACTAAGTAAAGCTTACTTAAGATGACTGTTAGGACAACTTATACATTGCAAGTCTGCAGTATTAAGAATAACTTGATATTTCTGACTGTACAATACTAATTGTTTATCTACTGACAAACATTTCAAGTTCAACTAAATGAAAAAACAATTTGTGGTAACCTGAATATGATTAAAAGTAATTAACAACAATTTTTGTAATGATGTTAAAATGAGCACAACTTTTATTTTCAAACACAACAAAGTACAACAGCCAACATACTGGACACTGTTCTGCTGAACAACAAACAATTATATTGCCATCACTGTTATAATCTTACAATGAAACAAAGTCTCAGATGTAATTATTCTGAAAATAAGTTTAGGCCTACCACAAGTTTGTTTTGTACTTACATTACTTATATAATCAACATAAAATATTTATTGTTCTGTCACAAGTGCAGTCTCTGATTTAAACAACACATTCGTTTTCCATTCCAACACAGGAGCTGGAATGTTGTAATATTTTAAGGATGCTTGTTTCCAGTCCAGGCATTACTGCCTGAATGACTATCATGGATCGAGGTGATCCAAATGTAGGTGCAGAAGAAAGTCTTTAACTTCCCTTCAGTACAGTGGCAGTGGATGTGGGTTGGAGATGCAATGAGCTTGAACCTGCAGGTGCCCATCTTCACTAACCACACCATCTGTGACGGAGGACTCATCTCTCCTGGTGTCCTGCAAGCAAACAATCATATTTTTTGGAACATGAACTTAATTGCTTTCTTAAAACATTTTTTTCTGCATTTGGTATAAAACAGACTCCAATTTAGACAATCTCAGGCTCCCTCCCCACCAGAGAGGTGACATTCAATGTCCCACTTGTCAGTCTGGATAGCCGTGACCACAACTCAATATAAAATAATGTCATGAAAGCATCATTTTAAAAAGGGCTATGCAAACATGGCCAATAATATATCTAAATTTTGCTGTTAGAAAACTTGCAGACTTCACTATATACAGTGTAGACCCTCTAAACTAAGTTTGGGGGATGTGATCTTTCAAGAAATGCAGACCAAACTGTTGTTGTTTGTTTACTTACACAGCATGTCTTGTAGAATTAACTGGAGTCACAGCAACAGCATAGTGCAGTCACATCTCAAGTCTAATAACAGAAGACAGGAAAAGATCAGTAAAGAAACAACTTCCCCAAACCAAAGCACAAATAAAACAATAAGTAAAACAGGCTGATCTAAAGTATGATTAAAGTTCAGCCTGATTAATATAAATGTCACTGACAGTTGCTAATATATTGGAAAACCAAAACACTTACCACTGATGTGTTTCTGTCCAACAACAGGAGTGCTGGTCCTGAGCCTCAAAGACAGTAAGAAGCAAGCAGAGGGAGAAAAAAACAGAACATTGATTTGATCCTTAATGGCTGTGCAATCATTGTAACATAGAGTTTGCTTATGTTGTTAAATAAAGGCTAGATTTGACATTAATAGATGCCACAGATGTTCAAAAGCTGCCACAAAGCATGAAAAAAAAATGGACGTCTCTGAAAACGTCGGAGCATTTTTGCAAATATGTGATGTCTCGATAAATCGAGCAGATATTTGAAATTTACACAGCTACATTCTCGCCTGAAAATATCTTAAAAGTTTATTTTGTGACCCAGAAAAAGTAATACGTTTTTTAGCGGAGCTCCTCCGCCATTGCAGCGCTTACAAGTACGCACAGGCTCCGACAGCCATGGCGACAAATACGATCCTCCTTTTCCCCAGACTACCCTTTCTGGGTCACAAAATAACCTTTTAAGATATTTTCAGGCGAGAATGTAGCTGTGTAATGCTCAAATATCTACTTAATTTATCAAAATATCACATATTTGCAAAAGTGCTTCCACGTTTTCGGAGAGCTCTGTTATCCACCCCCCACACCCACCCCACCCCTAACGGCTGCACCTCCCAAAGAATTTTGTCTGGGCTCTTATCTCACTTATTTATTTCAAACAATCAACAGAAAATTTCACCACATAGTTTTATGTAAGGTTTTTAAGGCTGTGGTTTTAATTTTTAAGTAACATGAGCCCAGCAGCAGCAGCAACGCTAGGCTAACACTAACTAGCTAGCAAGATTTTAAACCTGGTGATAAACTAAGAGAAGCCTCAAAATCAGTTTGAATAAGAGTAAACATTTACTCACCAAGTCAGTGTATCAGGTAAAGATCCACAGCAATGACAACAATAATATCTTGAGCTGACGCTTCTCCAGGTTTGCTCAACATATTCCATAAAAAATGTACCGTGAACATGCGGACTGATCCGCCAGGAAGGAGGACGGTAGTCACGTGGCATTTTCAAAACACATCTTTCATCCTTCCGCACTGAGAAGCAAAACCTCCAGCTTACTTAGTTTTTCTAAATTAAGACAACTCAAATAAATGGAGTTTATCAGCGTTTTTGCATAAAAAGTACTGCTAACGTATTTAAATTGAGTTCTAATAACAAATTGATAAAAATTGAGTTCAGCCTATTTAATATTTTTAATTAAACAAATATTACATTTTACAGTGTAGCTCCACTATTGATGGGGTCACTTGTTATTTCGGGGATAAGTTTAGTAGCATCATTATTATTATTATTATTATTATTATTATTATTATTATTATCATTATTATCATTATTATCATTATTATTATCATTATTATTATCATTATTAAGCACGGGGTAACAAGCAAAAACTGTTTGCATAAAGAATAATACTCAGACTTTTAGGTTTTATCGTTTCACAAAAGGTTTAAAAGTGAATGTCCACAATTTAATTGCACTTTAACCTTTTAAGGTCCAAAGGGGTTTTCTGAGCTTCCTGCTCTGAAATGAAATGCCCAAAATAAACATAGTGTTTCTCTGAAATTAGAAACTCTTTGTATACAATCTTGGTATCAAAATAAAGCTAACTCTTGTGAGACTTGATCAGAGTTTTAGATATTGTAACAGATTTTTTCCATGGCTAATTTATTTATTTACTTATTTTCAGCATATAACCCTTTAAAAATTATCCTTCAGTTCACATTTTATTTCAGAAATTCAGTAACCAACATATAAACATCATCTGTGTAAAGATTTAGGTTTCTAAAGCGAAACATTACAGTACTGTTAATACATAAATGTGTAGATGTTGTACAGAAAGGCCAATTTGGCACTCATTGGAAACCATATACAGCTGAATTGTTTAGGTATTAAAGAGCAGAAATGATTTTATTCCATTCAAATTCAGTTTTAAAAGGTTTTAATCAAATTCATATTCAGATTTAACATGATTGACTCTTTTTAATCATTTGATCCATTGACTGTAGAAAACATGTACGACACGACAGCGCCTCCTCTTATTGTGCAAAAATGAAGCCAAAATATCCCGCTTGTGGAGGCTGCCATGTTGCATTTTTGGAGCCAGAGTCTGCGCAGTAGTGACTTGAGGTGGACCGACTGTGTAACGCTCCCGCCCACACACCCGCTGGACGTGACCGCAAACACGCCCCCCTACACTTTTTACGTAGCCCGGCTGCTCCAGTTTTTAGCTGGTTTACCGCGACTGACGACTCGTCTAATTAAGGTAAGTACAACCATGTCACTGTTATAAAAAAAGACACATAGCTTATCATCTTATAGTTTGTAATATTTAAAGAAATTAGGTCACTGCTGAACTGTATATAACCATCATCCTTAACATTACATTAATTATCATTTCATCAAAGTGTTTATTGAAGCTGCTGGCATTATGTTATAAGTTATATTATAGGGGTTATCATAATCAAATATTAACATGTTTATTACAGGTGCAGTTATAACTACTTTAAAATGATTGAGTTAATATATATATATCATAACTCAGAGCCTGAGTATATGGTTACAGTAAAACAGTAGCTGAGCAAAGGCCTGAATGTATTCAGCTTCTTGTGGTATTTGAGTTTGCTTAGTTACAGGTGACGAAAGGATATCCAGTCCATGGGGACCTCAAAGGCCTGAGATCTTCACCATATTTGGATGGATGGGGAACTTCTGTGTCTGCAGTTATCTCTTAAAATACATGGATGTTTTGTACATGCAAATTATGTGCTTGTAAACGCAAGAGGGGGTGTTACAATACCCTGATGTTATAAAAGCAATCTAGAGTGTATTTTGGGTAGAGATGTACAACTGATGTTTTGCAGTTTACACCTCTCCACGCTGCGTGCATTCATTAAAATCAATTGTTTGACCGACCTCTTCTGGACCATCATTGTTTTACTCTCGTCCTCAATTTCGGACCCGTAACATTTGGTGCATTGGCCGAGGGTTGAGAGAGGGAGAAAGTTGGAGATTGAGACCGAGAGGGTCCGAGGTGCTCAAACAGGCAGACACGAGTCAGTGGTCGAAGTGAGGGGACATAAGCCGGCTTATCTAAAGGTAAGGCACTACCTGTTGAATTATTTCCAAACTGTGCCAGATTGACTATTACAAAATTGAAAGTCTACTCACTGAAAATTACTGGTAAAGGTCTGTTTTGATTTTGGTGAAAATCTCATGAGAATTGAAGTTGAACTAATGATAATGTAAGGTTAAGTGACAGTACTGATTAAAGGAAATGCAGTTGGACTGCTAAGGAAAGAGAATTTAAAGTAGTTGGACTACTGAATAGGAATAGGTAAAAGTAACGGAAATAGGAAAAGGACAAGTTAAAGTAGTTGGACTACTGAATTTAGGATATAGGTCATTTGAAATCTGTATATGGTCATACAGTTATAATTGAATATAAAGCTGGGCTTGGACATCAATGCAGTAGGTTTTGTGGTTTCACAGGATGTCTTTAAAAAACATAATTAAATTTCTGTAGGACGGAACTGTGGGAAGTTCTAGGAAGCGCATTTCTCGGAGGTGACGCTCCAAATTTCCTGGGGATGCTTGGGATTTTCCTTTGGAAGGGATAGTCCGATTAGCGATCGTGGAGAACTTGGGAACCTCCAAAATAGCTAGTGGTTGGACCACTTTACCGTTTGGAACGGTACTTGCGCTTTTTTGGGTAGCAAAGGTTGGACCTTGGGCGTTGGACGCTTTTAAATTGACTTAGGAACTTTAGCAATTAGACCAGATACAGGTTGAACCTGATACTGGGTTATTGACAATAAAAAACTTGGAGTTTGTCCCTTGGAGGGTTAACTTAAAATTTTGTCTAAATTCTGTAGGTTATGCACTTTAAGGCCTTGTAAATATTATTTCTTTTATCAGACGTCTCTGTGTTATAATTTCTACTTATAATTTCTATGTTTGTATATACACTCTGTCTGCCACGGGCACTGCAGCAGGCTGGTTATTTTGAGAGTGTGTCTGTGTCTATGTAAATGAGATGCCTGTGACTTATTTAGAGTGACATTTCCTGTTTACTAATGAGTGGCTAATGACTGACTGCAGAGCCTGGGTTAAGGACGACTTGAATTGGTGTTTTAAGGGAAGAATTGCTTTTATTTCTACTTTGTTGGCATTACGGTTGTTAAATACGAGGACTACTTTATGATACATGTAGAATTGGAGTATGGGTTTTGCTTTACACGTCCTTGAACGACGTAATACTTGTTGAAAGTAATAGGATTTGTGTTTTATTGACTCTTTGTAATCACACCGTGTTTTTTGACTAACATTTTATAACAGTTTGTGTAAATACACATGTTGGATTAAGGGTATTGTGTAGTTGAATATACATGGACAGGAGATGTTTATGATGTAACCTGTCGATGTCACGCTGTGGTTTCAGATATTCATTACGGCGTTTTAGTAACTTCAGTAATAAGGCGATCAGAAGAAGCATTATTAGATTTTGCATGTAGTAGTATTGTTATATTTCGGGCCCTGGAATTATACTGTAGGCAGGATAGAAATCTAAATCCCACTGACGCTGATTGAAAACACATAAGTATATGCACTTAGTACACCCACTCAAGAAATGATTGTGTGACTGATGCTACAAAACTGACCTAAAGAATGGTGATGTGTGTGGAGAAGTGTTAGTTGTCCTGATGTGTGAAAGAGCGCTATTAAAATGTGTGTGAGTGAAATGAAGGCATATTGCTTTTAAATAAAGATTTAGTAGAATTACTGATTATTTGTAGACTGTGAAATCAAAAAAGAAGTCTCTGCAGAAGCTGTAGAATCAGGAAACCGTGTGTGTGTCTGGGACAGGAAATGCATGCCCATAAAAGGGAAGCTCACGGTGACAAGTGTGCACCCAGAGTCGAGAGAGAGAGTTAACTGTGGGCAGATGAAGCAAAAGGGAGGTTTTAAGATAAACAATGAATATGATACTAATTATATGCTTTAGTGTGTTAATACAGGTGAACGTCTCTAAACCTGGAACCCTTGAGCACAGCAGCAAAAGCATAGATTAACACAATTGGGAAAAACAGGCCACTCTTTGGCTTAAAATTATAGCTTCACCTGGCACTTTGTCCTTGACTCTGAGAAGAAGCTCAAAGGCCAGCTAATCTCCTGATGAAGACCGACAGAACATCGTGGATCAACAGCAGACAAAAGGAACCGAACTATTAACACCGACGACGCCAGCAGCAGCATGTATGCAACATGTACTGTGAATTACAGGCTGGGCAGTTGAACAGTGGGATAAAGAACTGTGGAAAAGCATTGGGCACTGAGTTTCATGTTTGCCATGCTTGAAAGAGAAGACTGAAAGATGGCTGGGGAAGAACAAGAGAGTAAATGAAAATAAGATTGACTGACGACTCCAGAAGCAGAATGGAGGAAACCCCATGATGAAATATGCAGGGGGAACTGGAGGCTGGTCAAGAACAGTGTCAAATGACTGGGGGGCACTGAGGCGAAGGAACTGAATGTGGTATTTTGCCAGACTGGAACTTAACGTAAAAGAAGACGACGGAAAGATCAAGACAGAGAAGAAACAGACTGTGTTTGCTTTGAAGGCCGAACAGGACAGTGGGAAGAGAGGGACCAAGGTCAGGTGAACCAGGACAAGTTTGACTGCGAGCATATAGGATATGATTGGGTTGAAGTTGAACGCTGGACTCTCGAGGTTTTAGGGATGTCCACCACATCACAACAAAAGAGGTAAACAATACAAAAGGTAAAGATAATCAAAATAATTGACAATCATATTAATGAATAGAAAACACACATATACAAACTGTTACATCTGAGATTATTTTCGAAACGAATCAGAAGTGAGATAGTTTGAATGTAGAGCTCAGTGAAAAGATGCATAAATTAAATATGAATACATGAAAATGCAATGAATACATAAGGATGCAATGAAGAAGCAGCTTACACTCATGCAATGAAGAAACTGCTTACACTTAATTAAGATGATCACCTGGCATGCAATGAAGAAAACAGCTTACACTGCATTTACATGACAACATAACGCAAGGAAGAACACGCTTACATACATGACATAATTGGTATTTTTGACTAGAAAAAGAGAAATGGGTGGTTTAGTGGGTCGTTTAGGCACCCGTGATAATAATGCAAATGTCTTAGTTTGTTATTTTTAGGAGCAAAGCAGACCCGGACCAACTCTCAAGATCCAGCAGTTGGAAGAAAATTGTAGGTTAACGCCAATGGATATGTTAAGGCAAGTCTCTGGTTGAATTGTTAACAGAATCATGTGTCCATGAACCTGGAAAACAGGCCCTACCTCCTGGCTGAAGATTAGGAGTGCTTATTTAAGGTGGGAAATTAAAATAGAGGGTTAGTAATTCGGGGAAAGAAAAAACTGACTGCTTAACTGGAGAATTGGGAAGGAGTTTGAAAGACTGCGGAGCCATAGATGCATAAATAACACACACAAACAGAAAATGCATTAACTCTAAAAAAACAAGCTCATGAAGTTTAATGCATAGAGACATTGAATAAACCTGGCTAAGAACATAAGCATATGCAATGAAGATCTGCTTGCTGCTTGTATGAGTGAGAGAATGGTGTGAATGGTTAATAAAATTGATGGAAAGATTTAAAAAGATGGAAAAAACACAAGAAAAGTATTAACGCAGTTTTAAAAGAGTGCCTTAGGAGTGCTCTCGTACTGATTGATAAAAGTAGGCGATTAGTATAGAAAGAAAATGAAAATAATTGAACAATGTGATAAGGTTTAAACATGTATTTATCTTGTGACTGAGTATGAAAATTAGTTGGAGAGCTAATGTGAGTGATGACAGAGGAGCTTGCTGTGTGTGTGTGATTGAGGCCTTGAGGAAAGGAAGCAAAGTAGACAGTTGAGAGGTGAAAATTTGATTAAGAGGTTTATAAATTAGTGTTGACATATTGTGAGAACGTGCTTATATGTTTGGTTGAATGTGAGTTTGGTAAAGTGCTTAAAGGGGGATATTGTGTACGAAACGGTGTAGCTTTTTACGTTTTGGGTGTGTTCTATGGCTGAAATTTAAGATTGTTGAAGATTTTTGAAGTTGTTGTTTTATTTTTAAAGAGGGAGTTTTAATAAACATGGACATGTTTAAGGGGTTTTGTAACAGTGCACTTATAAAGAAAAAACCTGTCAGGTGATTTTGTTTTGTACTTTGATGAGCTAATACTCAGCTCTCTTTTTTCTCATTTTTGTTCTAAGCAGGCCTGCAAAAGACAACAATGAATAACGGCGCCAACAATAGTCTCAGGAAAACAAAAAGTAAGGTGACCTTTTCCGAATTACAATGGGTCAGATTGTGGGTCCCTGTCTAAGAGGATTGCAGCGAGCCAATCCAGTCCAAAAGTATAAAGAACTATTTTAATAGAGACAACAAAAAAGAAAATAAATGAGTATATAAATAAACTGAGTTTGCTGAAGGTGGTAAATCTGATTATTTGTGCGGAAGTCAACCAATACCCGATGTTAATGCGTGTGAGTGAATGTGTGGGTGAATGGACGGACCAGGCAGACCATAGGTTGGACCGACTGGACACTGACAAAAGACTGGACTAAGGTTGGACACATGACTGATAATTGTTATGTTTTAAGTTTTGTTTTATAACACAGGTTGGATCATAAGTGGAGAAAGTGAGTATAAAAGGTGATGTTCTAGTTAACATACAGGCTTTTGTTTATAGGACATTTCAAGGATGCAGGCTGTGGATGGAGCCAAGAAGGGATTTTGACATGATGATTAATTTGATTTCATTCCTTAAACACAGGTTTGAAGGCCCGGAGCATCTATACCTAATATGATATGATTAACTCTTCTTTTAATTCCCTAACCTGAGTGAAGGATTTTGAGTTTGTAACACATGAGATGTGTCACAAAAAGGGGGGTCTTAATATATGTGATTAGCTACATGAAATGTGCTCTTTTAGGGTTACTAAGCAAATGTCTACGTGACCTTTACCTAACAACCTTTGTGATGATAAACTTGTTTACCGACTTGCTTTCTTCTAGAACATACAGACTTAGGAAAGGGGAACCTCAGCTCTGAGTTTTGAGAATAACTCTGTTAAGTTGACAGGAAACACGTTGGAACAGCCATATAGGGCAAATGTATTAGAGCTTGTAATTAAATGTGGGACTTGAAAAGAGGAAGAAAATTTGGTACAGGACGTACTTGAGATGATCAGATGAGAGAAGGAGAAGGTCAGGAATACTTTAAAGTAAGATTGAGAAATTAAATGGGGTAAAAGGGGGTGTAGCTTCAGGGCAGTTCACAGCCCGGCGTAAACGCAAGGTGCTGTCACACAGCTTAAGTTATTTGGTTGATTTATTTTATGACAAAATAATAAGGAAATATTAAAAATATACAACACGTTGAGAAGATCTCTTTTGTTATATTTTAGTGTTTAACATGAAAGATGCCTCTCTGGAGCTTCTCTCCTGATGCTACCCCACCAAAAGACGCTTATCCATAGAGACTATGTCAGCTCCCAAACAGACAACAACAAACCAAGACTAGCAATAAACAATCTAAACATAAATAATAACAAATAAAGAACAATACAGAATAAAATTTGAACGGAGGAATAGAATAGTGAAATGTGGATTATTAAATATTAAGTATTTCTCTTCAAAAGTCTCTGTTAGCTGACGCCAAGCGGTCGCAGCAGATGGCTGCCCGTACCTGAGCATGGTTCTGCTGGAGGTTTCTTCCTGTTAAAAGGGAGTTTTTTCCTTCACACTGTTGCCAAAGTGCTGGCTCAATAGGGGGTCACAAGATTGGTGGATTTTTCCCTGTATATATGAAGCACCTTGAGGCAATTTTTGTTGTGATTTGGCGCTATATAAATAAAATTAAATGGGAATGTATTGAAGTAAACTTAAATGTCATAAACTAGGAATTAGTTCATTTCTCAGGGGAGAAATGAAAAAACGGGGACTGGTGTTAAGAATAAAAGCTATATTTTTAATATGAACCTGCCCATTATCTTGTTTTATGTACTTTAATAATGAAGGCTGGCTTGTAGAGCAAGGCCACCTTTTACTCACAAACAAGTGCTCAGCCAGACTGAAAAAAACAGGAAGCTTTAGTGCACAAGGCATATTAGTAGATATAGACACAAAAAGAGGAACTCCCCATATAAACAACATTCAAAATGTGTGAAGTATAAAGTACCGAAATAACACTATATAAGTCACAGCTGATGATTCTAATGTTAGAGAGCTCTTGCAACTGGCGTCTGAGCTGTGCAGAGGTCGCTCTTAAGACAGGTACTTATGTAGGTTAACATAAGGTTGAGTCCAACAGAAGCAAGGCACCCTAAATGTGCACAGCATGCAGCAGGGGTTGCCAAAATAATATAGGAAACAGCACATGTAGGGAGAGGACACTCACTAAAAGCTTTGACTACACATAGTGTGGTGGCTTATGTGAACTTGCAGGTTTTAACTATGACATCATTAGCACAACAGAGACTGAGTAAAGTTTTAGATGCTCGAAATCTGACACTTACACATGAAGGAATCAATATGGCAGATGTAATGGGATTAGGAGGACCTAATTATTGTACTAAGAAAGCAGAACTTGAAGGGAAAGTCAGGGAAGATTTAAAAACAGGACCTGTTGGGATTGGGGATTTAGAGATTTTTATTGCTATCATATAATCTGCCTTATGATGACTGCATTAATAACATGTTGTATAGTATTATTTTAATAGTATTGAATATGTTTGTGATAACAGTGATGTCTCTATTTACAGGTTGAGTTGATTTCATACACAAAGCATAACTGTGCTTATTTAGAGTTGATGTTCCGTCCAAAAGGGTTTAAGCTTCACTGGTGAGAGTGTCCAGGTGATACATGTTGAGGGAAGATGAGAACATAGCAGGTTAATTGCATGCACGCTTACAAACACACATGATTTAAATATAGGCCAGGCCGAAGGCCTGGACTTTATGTAGCTTTTAAATTTACAGCTCCTAACTTGCAGGAATGGCGTGGAGTGTAATGAATGAATGGAAAACATGCTTACAGACACAAACATGACATGGATTTATTTTGTAGGGTAAAGGTGGACCACATGTTGCTTTGTTTCTGCTTAGCAACTACTGAGCCGGGTGAAACAAAATGTTGTAGATAATGGAAACTTGTCTAAACTGGTATGAACAGTAACTTTTGCATGTTATGTATATGCTTGAAGCAAAAAGAGGAGTAAATGATGATAGAAAATTTTGAAGTGTGTTTTCTAGCGGACATTTAGGCTGACATAGGGATGGTGTATATTTTACCCGGGGTGTTTTTTAATAGAACTAAAAGCGTTGCTCACACACATAAAGAGTATTGAGATTAAGTAAAGTTAATATAATGGATAGAGCCCAGAACATGATATTGTGAACCAACTTTGAATAATGACAGGAACCTTAGATGAACACAGTAGGTTAGTAAGGTGTAGCAGAGAGAGGCTGTTTGTTTTTTATCCCTTACAGGAGAAGATTCCCACTAGAGAGGGACCCAGAAAAGGAGCAGGGACCACTTAAACATGAAGTGTTTTCAAGTGGGAGCTGGTGTTTTATTACTGGACCACCTAGAGGACATGAGGTGGTTTTCTGATTTGCTGAGTCAGAGGACGGCTAGAGAGGGTCAGAGCGAAGGAAGTGGACCTGGGAATGGTGGTTTCGGGGCCCATGATGCCATTAATGGATGTAGAGGTGACAGAGTGGGTCGAGGAGTGACCCAAGGAAATGGTGTGGTGATGTCTCTGGAGAGACATCAAGAGAGGGAATTGTAATATTTAAAGAAATTAGGTCACTGCTGAACTGTATATAACCATCATCCTTAACATTACATTAATTATCATTTCATCAAAGTGTTTATTGAAGCTGCTGGCATTATGTTATAAGTTATATTATAGGGGTTATCATAATCAAATATTAACATGTTTATTACAGGTGCAGTTATAACTACTTTAAAATGATTGAGTTAATATATATATATCATAACTCAGAGCCTGAGTATATGGTTACAGTAAAACAGTAGCTGAGCAAAGGCCTGAATGTATTCAGCTTCTTGTGGTATTTGAGTTTGCTTAGTTACAGGTGACGAAAGGATATCCAGTCCATGGGGACCTCAAAGGCCTGAGATCTTCACCATATTTGGATGGATGGGGAACTTCTGTGTCTGCAGTTATCTCTTAAAATACATGGATGTTTTGTACATGCAAATTATGTGCTTGTAAACGCAAGAAGGGGTGTTACAATACCCTGATGTTATAAAAGCAATCTAGAGTGTATTTTGGGTAGAGATGTACAACTGATGTTTTGCAGTTTACACCTCTCCACGCTGCGTGCATTCATTAAAATCAATTGTTTGACCGACCTCTTCTGGACCATCATTGTTTTACTCTCGTCCTCAATTTCGGACCCGTAACAAGTTCTTAAATCACTCTATTGTTAATTTGTTTGCTAGATTAGCCGCTAGCATACGCACTGTGTTGGAGCCTTGTTGCTAGCTAGTTAGCGATGCTACACACCTGCTACTCTAGTAGTCTGTGTTATTGAAGGATTCAGCACTGCTTAGGTTTTGTTATACATTTTTAGGCGATGACATCACCTGCACAATCCACAGAGGCCCAGAGTCACTATTAATATCAAAAATATAATGCTGTCCTTTGAGATTTAAACATTTAAGACTGTGAGTGTAATGGATCTAAAACTGTTTAAATCTTCATAGCCCTCTACAGCCAGGTAAACTTGAAAAATAGCAGCAGAAGGTTTTAGTAGTGTAGTCTAATTTGTTCTTTTCATTTAATAATAGAGTTCATATTATATCAACAGCTACATTCACCCTGGAGAGAAACTAGTGAGGGAGACCATCAGGACCAAGCTGGGTTTCCTGGGTCTAGAGGTTTGGAGAAACGTCTTCTTTTTCTTTCATCACAGCTGTCCTGTGCCAGAAGTTCTGTTGACCCACTGAAAGAGGCATCATTTAAGAAACACCAAGAACACTAAAGCTCATCGCATTGATCGACCAGGACTCATGAACTTCACCAGTAGCTCCCTCATAGGGATATCTTCAGCACTCCTCTGTAGGCCCACCCCAGAAGATGGATACACCCAGCATTTCATGAACACTGTGATGAGACCTTTGGTTTGTGTAATGTTATAAATACTCGGATACTCCCCAGAGGCTCCGAACTTTTACATAAAGATATTATATTCAGTCCTGTAGAAAGTTATATATTTAAAAATATATGATCCTCTCTGGTTACTCTGGGATGAATAACTCTGAATTACTTTATGGTAAATAACACACTATCTGCAAAAACCTGTTTGTAGTTCAACATACAAGTGACGACCTTTGACCTTCATCGGGTTTTATTTAATTGTGTCAGAGAAAATCTCATATGCTTTTCATGCAGCTGAGTACATCAAGTGTTTAAAACAGAAGCTGTGCAGGTCTGAGATCAGCAGCTTGCTGAAACACCAAACTGAGGTCCTGTTAATGCTGATATATTGTGACACAGTTACACGGGTGATTAATCCTTTTGACCTTTTGTCTTTAACTTTATCAATAAAGCTGCAGCTTTCACTACAGCACGTGTGGTACTTTAACCTTTGCACTGTTTTCATCAGTTCATTTTGCAGTTAACATGTGAACATGTTGGATGATCTGTCTGCTCTCACTGCTGAGGTCTAAATCTGAGGGCAGCTCCTGTAATCACATAGAGAACAGAACCATCACAAACTCAAATATAAATTTTATCCCTCAAAATTGAAATAAAGCTGATCCTTCACTGTCCTCGCACACCCAGGATATGAAGTTCTTCTCTTACATTTTTTCAGTATTACTGTATAGTACTTTAATCCATAGTTACTGATTAACGAGGAGTTACTGAAGTACAAGCTTTTAAAAAAATGGTGTTACTGTCATTACAGATGTGGCAAGAGACTGAAAACATGCTGTTGTTTGCACATATTTAATAATCAGCTCTACACAGGAGCTGAAGCAGAGTGCAGCCTGTTGCTTTTACAGTTTAAAAGTACAGTAACAGTAATTAGTGACTGAGCAGCCCGGGGAGTTTCTCTTGATTTCTTTAGTCATGGTAAATTCATTCACCTGCACAGGTTAGCTAAACGAACTTTACAAAACAAGTTTCCCTGATTGCCGAGTGCTCATCTTAGCTAGCTAGCTAGCTAAGGACGATAGTTACGGATTAGCTTACAAAGACGTTTAATTTACCGAAAGCTGGGCCTATAATGGTGGTTGTTGACGGATGTGGCTCTGATTCACTAGTTAGCTGTGGTAGCTGGTGATAATCACAATGCTTTTGGGTACTGGCAAAAATAACGGAGGAAATCGGGACGGTAAGCCAGTTTCTGTCTTAGCGCTTTTGCGCCGCTGTGTGTTTTTGTGGTCTTCTTTTGGGACTCTTTCAGTGAATTTTCATCAGAGTATGGTGAAACTTGGTGTTTGGAATCGGTGATCGCTCTGGAAGCTAGCTAGCCTTTCTTTAGCCAGTTACATGAAGTCTGGAGAATTTCTGGTTTGGTTTTGTTTGTTTAGCGGACTTTTGCGCATTTACGTAACTGCTCTTTTAATCGTGGCTTGTTTTCGTTGTGTTTGGTGGTTGTAGAAATGGTTTCTATTCAATTTTAGCTGAGATTTCTTTGGATACCACACATGTCGGGACTTATATTTCTGACCATGTGTTACAACTGATTAAACGGGATCTCCTCCCTTTTGCCCCCGGTACTGGGAGCGTTGGGCTCCAGGAAATTGTATTAAAGAAATCCAGCAGGAGCAAAATCAAATGGTAAAAATTACAAAAACTAACTAAATGACTTTGATTATCTAACTAACCTACTCTGAGCTAATGCTGATTTAGTGGTGAGGAAAGGATGGAGGTAGGATGAACTCAGTCAGGCCTAAAGGCCTCTTATCCCCATAATCTGTGTAACTTTCACCCACATCACCCAGGAAATGGAGCAGAGAAGGACAATCACCAGTTTAATTGTCTGAGATTTAAACTGGTGACCCTCTAAAGAGCCTTTTATTGACTCTTTCTGTTTTCTTTACAGCTTTATTCACCATTTAAACTGTTTAATATCAGATTTAGAAATAACTTTTGGATAGTTTTTCTACATTTGCACTAAAATGTGACACAAATAATGACTTTCTGACTTTACTTTGGACTAATCTAACGACTCAGCCTGGCTATATTGGACTTGGTGTGGAAGCAGCTCCCAGTTTGAGTTCAAAAGACAGACACCCTCTCTACTTTGAAGATGAGCTTCAAACTTTCCTTTTTGATAAAGCTTATAGTTAGAGCTGGATCAGGTGACCCTGAACCATCCCTTAGATATGCCGCTATAGGCTCAGGCTGTTGGTGGACTTCCCATGATGCTCTGCTTTCTTCTCCACTCCCCTATTTTCACTCCTGATGCTTTATTATGTCACTACTGCATGTCCTTAACTTTTGTCTTCTCTCTCCTTAGTTTGTGTTTTGTTCTTGTCTCTCTGAGCTCATCTCTTCTCTTTCCCCTCACCCTGCAACCAGTCATGGTAGATGCTCCTCCTGGAGCCTGTTTTCACTGGGAGGATCTTTGTGTCAAAGGGAGTTCTTCCTTCCCACCATCACCAAGTGCTGCTCACAGTGGATTGTCTGATGGTTGGGGCTTTCTCTCTAATATTGGAGGCTGTTACCTTACACTGTTAAACAGCTTGATATGACTGTTGTTTTCTGTTGGGAATTGCCCCTTATAAATAAAGTTACATTGAATGGATGTAAATGTATAGATGCTATTGTATGTGACAAACAGAAAATGATTGTTGACAGATGGATTGTTGTTTTGTGTGTCTGCAGTCTGTCAGGCTGTCTGATCACAGAGGAAGGCTGTACTTCTCTGGCCTCAGCTCTGAGCTCCAACCCCTCCCATCTGAGAGAGCTGGACCTGAGCTACAATCATCCAGGTGCTTCAGGAATGAAGCTGCTGTCGGCTGGACTGAAGGATCCAGGCTGGAGACTGGACACTCTCAGGTATGGAGAGAATGTCTGATAGAGGAGGAAGAGCTGGAAACATTTCCTGTGTCTTTCACTCACTTCCTGTTTGTTTCCTGCAGATGAGACATGAACAATCACAAATGCAGGAATATTTTGAGGGAAAGACACACTAGTCTAGCTGGATGGTACATGGATATTTATGTAGGGGGTCTCCAAGGAGTCTGTTTGCAGGAACATTAATGATAACTGATAAGTCATGTTGAGAGTTTCATTAAAAGTAGACCTACAGTTAGGTCCATAAATATTTGGACAGAGACAACATTTTGTAACTTTAGATACACTTTATTAGGTCACAGGTGTAAGGCAAGGCAAGTTTATTTATATAGCACAATTCAACAACAAGGTGATTCAAAGTGCTTTACAGAGACATTAAAAACAAAAACAAATAAAAAGCATGATTTAAAATTGATTAAAACAAACAAACAAACAAACAAACAAACAAACAAACAAAACAGTAGATAAAATCAGTAGTTAAAAAGTAGGTTTTGAAATTTAAACTTAAGTGTGGATTTGGTGCTTTATTCAAAAGCAGCTGAGAACAGGTGATTCTTCAACCTGGATTTAAATAAACTGAGTGTTTCAGCTGATCTGAGGCTTTCTGGGAGTTTGTTCCAGATATAAGGAGCATAAAAGCTGAATGCAGCTTCTCCGTGTCTGGTTCTGACTCTGGGAACTGATAAAAAACTGGATCCAGATGACCTGACGGATCTGGAAGGTTCATACTGGGTCAGGAGGTCACTGATGTATTTTGGTCCTAAACCATTCAGAGCTTTATAGACCAGCATCAGAACTTTAAAGTCTATCCTCTGACAGACAGGCAGCCAGTGTAAAGACCTCAGAGACCACTTTTTTGGTCTTAGTGAGGACTCGAGCAGCAGAGTTCTGAATGAGCTGTAGTTGTCTGACTGATTTTTTAGGTAGACCTGTAAAGATGCTGTTACAGTAATCAAGCCTACTGAAGATGAATGCATGGAGTAGTTTTTCCAGGTCCTGTTGAGACATCAGATCTTTTATCCTTGAAATATTCTTGAGGTGATAGTAAGCTGATTTTGTTATTGTCTTAATGTGTTTTTCTAAGTTTAGGTCTGCATCCATCACTACACCCAAATTTCTCGCCTGGTTTGTGGTTTTTAGGTGTATAGCTTGAAGTTCTCTGGTGACCTGTAATCGTTTTTCTTTGGCTCCAAAGACTATTACTTCAGTTTTGTTTTTGTTTAGCTGGAGAAAATTGTGGCACAACCAGTCATTACTTAGCCTGTACAGGGCCTCGGTCTCCTGGTGACATTGTGATATATATTTGTGTGTCATCTGCGTAGCTATGATAGTTTATTTTGTTGTTCTTTATAATCTGTGCCAGTGGGAGCATGTAAATGTTGAACAGAAGGGGTCCCAAGACGGAACCTTGGGGAACTCCACATGTGATACTTGTCTGCTCAGATGTGAAGTTACTTATCGATACAAAGTATTTCCTGTTTTCTAAGTATGTTTTGAACCAGTTTAGTACAGTTCCTGAAATACCTGCCCAGTTCTCCAGTCGTTTGAGTAATATGTTGTGGTCAACTGTATCAAATGCTGCACTGTGTTAAAATCTCCCAATTCTTTTAACCTTTGGGCTGAAGGAAGGACAATACTCAGTGTATAAATGCTCAGTCAACAATTATTTATTTCCATACAATTCAACACTTATGAGCACAAGCCATCATGATGGGGAGACATGCATGAAGAGGGTCACAGCAAGTCTCAAACTGGTGGAGGGTTACTTAAGCTCTTATAGCCTCTAGTGGCCCCCACCTAGTCGTAAAAGCCTAAACATTCACATTCTTTCTCTCACACGGCGCCTAAGTTATGACCTCGGCTCCTTGTTTTTCTGTTCCCAACAAGGTGGTGGTATGGAATGTGGTCTGTCTCTTCTACTATCAGAACAACAAGGCCTTCTGCACCCAACATTCTCTTCATGATTTAGCAGTATGAAATGTCAAGAAACAGTGTTACACATTCAACAGTATCGAACAATGCAAATCAATTTAACAAATGTAATAGTTATCACCTTCTTCTAATTCAGGAGAATAATGCAGACTAAAACTGCAATCTATAATTAGGGGTATAACATAAGCATAAGATATTATAATAATCTCACAACTGAGATCCAGTAAAACTAAGACTGACATTGTTCCACTGTCTGTGTTCAGACATATGTCATTAAACACTTTGGTCAGAGCAGTCTCAGTGCTGTGGTTCTGTTTAAAACCTGACTGGAAGGCATCATAGCAGTTCTTTTTTAAGAGGTAATTGAGCTGTTGAGAAACTGCTTTTTCAATGATCTCACTTAAAAATGGGAGGTTTGAGATCGGCCTGTAGTTGTTCATTTGTGTCTTGTCAAGATTGTCCTTTTTCAGTATAGGTTTTATTACAGCAGTTTTTAGTTATTCTGGAAACACACCTGACATTAAAGAAAAGTTTACGATCTGTAACAGGTCTGACTCCAAAGTCTTTGAGACCTTTTTGAAAAAACTTGTTGGCAGGACATCTAAACAGCAAGAGGAGGAGTTCAGTTGACCTAAGATGTCCTCCAGGTCTTTGCTGTTAATAGGGTGAAACTGTTTGATGGTGTTTAAACAGTTTTTCGGTGGACATAGTACATATCCTGGATCTGCTGTTGATGTACCAATTGCTTGTCTAATCTTTTGGATTTTTTCTGTGAAGAATTTGGCAAAGTCATTGCAGGCCATGTTCGAATGAAATTCAGCTGCCACTGACACAGGAGGGTTTGTTAGCCTGTCAACTGTAGAAAATAAGACCCGAGTGTTATGACTGTTTTTAGTGATGATGTCAGAGAAGTAGGACCTCCTCGCACTCCTCAGTTGTAAATTATCATTTGAAGTTTCTCTTTATAGATGTCACAATAAACCTGGAGGTCTGTTTTTCTCCATCTGCGCTCAGCTTTCCTACACTCTCTTTTTTCATTTTTCACCAGTGTGGAGTTTCTCCATGGAGACTTCTTCCTTCCAGAGATAACCTTCACCTTAATGGGAACAATAGTGTCCTTTACATTTAACATATTAGCATTGAAGCTAGTGACGAGCTCATTGACTGAACCTCTGGACAGGTCAGGTGTTAATGGGAAGACCTGGTTAAAGATCTCACTACTGTGTTCAGTTATACACCGTTTTGTGATCACTGCTGTTGATATATTTGTGTGAGCTGAAATTTTACTTTCAAAGAAAACACAGTAATGATCAGACAGGCCCACATCAGACACAGTAACCATTGAAATGCTCAGGCCCTTGGAGATCAGTAGGTCAAGAGTGTGTCCTCTATTATGTGTGGCCTCTGTTACATGCTGAGTCAGCCCAAAGTTGCCCAGAGTGTTGCTCAGGTCTTTAGTCCCTTTGTCCTGAGGGTTGTCCACATGGATGTTAAAATCCCCAACAATAATTACACAGTCGAAATCAACACAGATCACAGACAGCAGTTCACTGAGGTCATTAAAAAAGTCTATGCAGTATTTGGGAGGCCTGTAAACATTCAGCTGTAAAGCCACATATTCAAAAGACTGAAAACTTCCAGGAGATAGCTGCTTACATTGAAATGATTCATTAAATAAGATGGCAACCCCTCCTCCTCTCCTGCTCACCCTGGCCTCACTGATAAAACTGTAGTTAGGAGGGGTCGTCTCAATGAGAACAGCTCCACTGTTACTTTGGTCCAACCAAGTTTCAGTTAAAAACATAAAATCAAGGCTGTGCTCGGTGATTAAATCATTAATTAAAAATGTTTTCCCAGCTAAAGATCTAATGTTTAATAAAGCCAACTTAAGTGTTTTAGAGGTATTATTTGCCCCCTCGTGTTTGGGAGCAGTCTGTGGCACACAAGCTATGTTTACTATATTTAAAGATCTTTTAGAGTGCAGCTCTCTGTGTTTTGACCAGGCCACATGTCTTCTTCTGTCACTTAAAAGTACAGAAATTTTAAAACCTTCTAGTAAACAGGGTCCCAGCTTCTCCTGGGAAAAGTCACCACTGCCATAATCCTCACAGCCTGGACCCTCCACACATCACACATCAGACTGCGGAGACAGAGCATGAAGGTGGTAAGGAGGAACTAAGGTGGGAGAGGCTGCGCAATGTAACTTCAATTGCTCTGTTGAGGGCGGGGCTCGATGGCGAACCTTTGGCTGCTCTGGTGGGGGGTTAATGGGGGACAAAAAGGGATTGGGCCAGGGGGTAGATCTGAGCCCAGCATTGACCCGCTCCATCATCTCCTCAGTGAATTTCAGGTGTGGGGAGGAGGGAGAAAGGGAGGGGGAGGAGGGTGATGGCCTGTCAGGGGTTTGGGGGACTGGGGAAGGTCGTGGTCCCTGGTCCTGGTCGTTGGTGTTGTTGAGAGAGTTGGAGGCGAATAGGGACCCCTCTTCTTGCCTCAGATGTCTCTCCTTTCTGAGGCTCTTCCCGGGTGGGGCCAGATGAAGCTCCTCCTCAAGGTTTCTGCTGGGCTTTGTCTGTTCTCAGAGTACTGTTTGTTCCTCTTTATGAGATAACTCCTCGTTTATCTCAGCCTTGGCACCAAGCACAGATGGATGACATATGGAATAAAACAAGTTGGAGGTGAACAGTTTCACCCCTAACTTGTTAAAATTAAATCCATTTGCTTTTAACAGATGCCTGCATTCCCAGAAAATATTAAAGTTGTTGATAAAATGCACTGAGTGGTCAGTACATGCTGATATGGGCCATTTATTCAGTGCAAACAATCTGCTGAATCTCTCGTCTCCTCCTCTGACGGGCGGTACAGGCCCACTGATGAATACAGCTGCATTCAGAGAGTTTACAGTATTTAATAATCCAGTAAAGTCCTGTTTCAGAATCTCCGACTGTTGTTTGGACACATCGTTTGACCCTGTATGCAGAACAATGTTTGTCACAGTTGGATATTCATCTGCAATTTGAAGAATTCTCTCCTTCAGGTTGTTGACCATATCCTTAGGAAAGCAGAGGACTTTAGTGTTCTTACCGCACATCCTTTGTACATCCTTTACGGCAGAGTCACCCACAATCAGAGTTTCAGGCCTAACCTGAGATAGTGGCCACTGTGTACCTAATAATGTGTCAGCAATGTGTATGTTTCCCATGCTGTATGTCCACAGTCACAGTGACAGTCAGTAACACTGACAGAAGGATGAAACAAGGCTGTGAATCATTTTAGTCTGTGTGTGAGACAAAGAGGCAGACAGGAGCAGCTAACATTTGGAAATGGAAGTGTAAATACTGGAAACTCTGATAAGCTAATGCTGCTAATGGGCTGTGTTAAAATCAATATTTCATTCTCATTTTGTGGTTTGAGAACAATAACAGAAAAATATGTACTTAAGAACACATTTATTGTCTATTCAGCTCAGAATGTGGAGTTTGTCAGAATAGATCGTGGTCAAAAAAATCCTGAGCAGAGCAAAGTAGCCTACTTAGAATTAGCCGCTCCTCACATCGTTGCATGCCCTAACCTGCGGGGTTCCACAGGGTTCAGTTTTGGGTCCATTGTTATTTTCTTTTTATATGCTTCCTTTAGCTGGCATTATTCAGTCTCTTAGTGACCTTTCTTATCATTTCTATGCCAATGACATTCAGCTGTATATGTCCTTTAAGCCTCATCAGGTGGATAGGCCAGGCTTAAACTCAAATCTCTGATTGGCTTTCTAACAATTACCTTGTTTTAAACATGAACAAGACAGAGACCATGATCATAGCTCCTCCTGATCTATATTCTAAAATCAGTCAGGTTCTTGCCCCTTTCTGTTCTTCTGCTAAGCCAAATATTCGAAATCTTGGAGTAATATTTGACTCTTCTTTGGGCCTTGACTCACACGTAAAATCTCTGTCTCGTTCCTGTTTCTTTCATTTAAGGAATATTTCTAAACTGTGACATATGGTCTCCTTAGCTGAACTGGAAAAAATTGTCCATGCATTTCTGTCATCGCGTTTAGATTATTGTAATTCCCTGTTTACCAGCTTGGAAAAATCATCTCTTTCTCGCCTCCAAGCTATACAAAACGCAGCAGCCAGACTACTAACTCGCTCTAGCAAGCGAGCTCACATCACTCCTATTTTATGTTCTTTACATTGGCTCCCAATAGATTTCACAATTCGTTTTAAAATTATTGTTTTAACATACAGAGCACTAAATGGCCAAGCCCCAGATTATTTATCCAAGCTTCTCACAAAATACACTGCTGCTCGCCGTCTCCGCTCACAGACTCAGAGTTTGTTGGTTGCTCCCAGAACACGACTGAAGACGAAAGGGGACAGAGCCTTTCAGGCTGTGGCACCAAGGCTGTGGAACAGTCTACCTCTACAACTACGTTTGGTTGGCTCTGTGGAATCCTTTAAAAAACAGTTAAAAACTTTACTGTTTAAACAAGCTTTCTGTTGACCAATGCTTTTTACATTTTTATACTTTTTTAATTTACATTTAAACTCTATATTGTGTATATTGTGCATTTTGGTATTTATCGTACTGTTTATTTTAATCTGTGTGTGCAGCGCTTTGTGACTACCTGTCTATGAAAAGCGCTTAATAAATAAACTTTACTTACTTACTTACTTACTTACCAGTGTTAGCATTATTGCATAATGCTAATTCACATCAAATTAGCATTAGCTAGTAATGGCAGCCTACTTCGCCTTAGCTGTTCACATTGTTATAAAGCAAGGAAATATGGTATTAGCATTATAAAACAAGGGAAAATGGTATTAGCATTAGCTACTCTCATGTTAAAACGTAAGGGAAAACAGTGTTAGCATTATCAGATAATGCTAATTCACCTCAAATTAGCATTAGGTAATAATGGTAATAGCCTACTTCACATATGTACCTCACATTGTTATAAAGCAAAGGAAATGATATGAGCATTATGTGCTAATGATTGTTTACCTTACATTAGACGTAGCCGCTAAAGGCGGCTTACTTAGCATTAGCTGCCCACATTATTATAAAGCAAGGGAAAACATTATAAGCATTAGCCGATAATGCTAATTCACATCAAGTTAGCATTAGCTGCGATTGCAAAAACCAAGACCTTGTTGTCATGTTGCTTCTCACTCACTCCAGAACTAGACGTAAAAACAGAGGTGAGCAAACTTTTGCGATCGCTGCAGCCAAACTCTGGAACAGTCGCCCTTCACACTAGGTCTTCACCAACACTCGACATTTTTAAAACCCGGTTGGAAACACATTTGTACTCTCTAGCTTTCAATTATGACGAGTCTTTTATAGTAATTACTGTGTATGTTTACTATTCTATCTCTAATATGTACAGTGCTTTGGCTCAACCTGTGTTGTTTGTAAATGCGCTTATAAATAAATGTAGATTTTTTTATTTTATTTTTTTATTTGAATGCCTGAAACAGTGGAGCCATGCTGTGAGCCATCCTCAGTGTGTAACAGTGTGTGTATGAGAGCCATGTAATGTCCATGTGTGCATGCTGACTGTGCTGCTCTGAACCCCCTCCTCCTTTCAGGGTGGAGCCTGCTGGAGTCCGATGGTTGAGACCAGGTCTGAGGAAGTGTAAGTGTGTTTTTAATGGGATTCATGAAAACAAAGCATCACACATTCAACCATCTTCATCATTCATTCGTGTTTCTTCTCTCCATCAGATTCCTGTCAACTCACAATCGACACAAACACAGTACACACAAACCTCCAACTGTCTGACAACAACAGGAAGGTGACACGTGTGGAGGAGGTTCAGTCATATCCTGATCATCCAGACAGATTTGATGTTTGGCCTCAGCTGCTGTGTAGAAATGGTCTGACTGGTCGCTGTTACTGGGAGGTCGAGTGGAGAGGAAACGTTTATATATCAGTGAGTTACAGAAGAATCAGAAGGAAAGGAGGCAGAGATGACTGTTGGTTTGGACACAATGATCAGTCCTGGAGTCTGTGGTGCTATAGTGATGCTCCTCAATCTGTCTGTCACAATAATAGACTAACATCCATCTCCATCTCCTCCTCCTCCTCTGTCTCTAACAGAGCAGCAGTGTATGTGGACTGTCCTGCTGGCACTCTGTCTTTCTACAGAGTCTCCTCTGACACTCTGATCCACCTCCACACCTTCAACACCACATTCACTCAAACTCTTTATCCTGGGTTTAGAGTCTGGTCTTTTGGTTCCTCAGTGTCCCTGTGCTGAGTATAAAGAGGGTCTCCTGTTAGAGAAACACTCTGACAATTGAACAGATAGTTCAGTCTGTACATGTCTGTCTCTTTCACTCACAAACACGTTTTCAGGTTCATGGATTCAATCAGTTGATGTTTGAAACTCTTCTAAAAGATTCCTTGTAAACTTCTTCCTCTTCAGTCCTTTAAAGATGGAAGCTCCCATTATTCCAGGATCCACATGTTATTTTTCTGTCTTTTTCCACTCAAAGCTTCACAGTGAATAACAGTATGTTGTGTTTCTCTGAAGCTCAGTTCACAACCAGCTCCTCTGCATTTTCAACAAGTCTGAGCTCATTAAAATTAATCCATATATTTCTCTTTCTTAATGTAAATGCTGAATATGTGGATATCCATCAGCACTCAGTGTATAAAATATTAAAGGCATTCAGCATCTCTCATTTTTGTGTCATTCTGTAACATCTGCTTTTAAAACTGATCCAATCAAGAAACATGAACTTCAATATAGATCAATACGTACAGCTCTGATGTCATCTTCTTCCTCTAACAAGATCCTCAGTCTGCTGCTATTTCTTTTGTGGAGGCTAATCCATTCTGTGTTTCCTTCAAAGCATCATTTCCTGTTCAAAGTTATGAAGACGTGTCACCACAACAAGAATTTCTCTGACTAGTGACTGAACTGTGATCCAAACTGAGCAATGCTTTAGTTTGAGAAGCATTCAGATCCACATGTGCATCATCCAGGAGCACAGCAGCAGCAGCACAGGAACCAACGCTACCTTTGAATCATAGGCATGAGAGTGTTGTTTTAGTTAGCAGCAGGTTAAAGTGACATGTCACTAACACTGTGGGCAAAGCCAGAAGGTCTGAGGCAGCGGGCAGATACTCTTTTGCAAAGCACATCACTCATTCACATCTCTGTTGCAAAGCAAAAGAGTATCTGCTCCCAAACATTTGGACATAAGAGTCCCTCAAGCTGATGTGTTCCTTCTATATAACCTTTGCAATCAAACACTGCAGCATTGATTTGATGCTGCTGATGTATGCTGCTTTGTGAGGATTTTTATTGATATCAAAATAAAGACGTATATTTAAACCCTCCAAGGTCAGGCTCCTCCAGTGAGAGACGCTGACTCCATGAGCCTGCCCGCTGCCTCAGACCTGGCGTTGCCTCATTAGCACTCCCAAACACTCAGTCACTAAATATGTCTGTGAAGGTTCTCATTCATCCAGGTCATTGTAGTCTAAGGAGCTTGGAAAGAAAAGCGTCTGGACTTCTTCTTTGACCCTTAGAACTGATGAAGCTTCTCGGATGAGAGGTGAAACGTCTTCAAGCAACTTAAAGAAGTCCAGACGCTTTTCTTTGCAAGCTCCTTAGACCACTCAGTCACTAAAGGTAATCTGGGCTGCTAGACCTCAGTTCAGTGTTTGATACTGTCAACCATAATATTCTATTAAAGCGATTAGAGCATGTTGTAGGTATTACAGCTACTGCCTTTCAGTGGTTTGTATCATGCCTGTCTAACAGACTCCAATTTGTTCAGCTAAATGGAAAGTTCTCTTCACACAATAAAGTTCATTATGTTCAGTGTTCCACAGGGTTCAGTGCTAGTACCAATTCTGTTTCAAAATCCTGCTCCTCACATACAAGGTCTTAAATAATCAGGCCCCATCTTATCTTATCACCCACTTGTTGTTCCCAGAGTATTTAAAAATAGAATGGGAGGGAGAGCCTTCAGTTTTCAGGCCCCTCTTCTGTGGAACCAGCTTCCAGTTTGGATTCAGGAGACAGACCCTATCTCTACTTTCAAGATTAGGCTTAAAACTTTCCTTTTTGCTAAAGCATATAGTTAGGGCTGGACCAGGTGACCCTGAATCCTCCCTTAGTTATTGTAACGCAAAGTTATTTAAGGGCTAGTTTTATTGCAATGGGTGAGTTTATTGACCAGGGCTCACACAATCGCTAGCCCGACCTCCCGGGGCTAGCGATTTTTCCAGTCGGGCTACCAAAATCCATCTCAGCCCTGCCTGTCGGGCTATCATAGGAATGAAAGATATGTCAATGCTTTTGCTTTCTTTCACAATTGTAGCTGAGTAATTATGTCATCGGCATCGATGAGCCACTGTCAATATGTGACACATTGAAATCGCGTTTGAATTTGCGCTTGTTTTTTGCTTTCACTTTCACTTTGCGACTGCGCGAACTGTGTGTAGAGAGCCGCAGCACTAATTTGTAAGTCACAGATTAATTGCGCACCAATTCCTCTGACATCGTCTTATCAATCGTTAGCTTACTATCAGACATGACAAGTGAAATCTCCTGTAGCAAGCTTAAACATGTGATAGAGGTTGATTGCGCAGAGAATTGCTGATCGTTATGTAAGTATGTGTGTAAGAGCAGATGGCTTTAGGCAGGTATTTTAGTTCTGCAGAGCCAAACAAGAGAGGTCAGGCTGAAGAGGCAGCCAAAGAAAAGCCTACCACAAAATGGAAAAGTTATGACAAATCAGACAATGAGGGCAAAAGAAAGCAGCTTTTTTGGTTTCATGGACAAAAGAATTTATGTGGCTGGAAGATGACGAGCTAAATAACATAATGTTCTGCCGGGTGGGTTGTGAGTTTCCCTCAATTTCTGAGTCGACAAGCGCCTTTGTTACTGGGACCAGTCATTTTAAGAAAGACCCCATCGGAATCCATGAGAAATGCAAGAAATGCATTATTGCTCAGTCTGCAGTATCTTTCCCAGAACAAACACCAATTGCAAAAAGCATACTAAAAGTAAACCAAGCATAACAAGAAGTCCTGAAAAATCTGTTTAGAATAGCTTACTATGTTGCAAAGAGTGAACTACCATTGCAAAGACTGCTAAATTTTGCCAAACTTCAAAAAGCAAATGTCCTAGATCTTGGTTCCACTTGCCTCTTACCCGTGATTTCAGTGGAAATTTCAAATTCAGGATCTGACACAGACTGATTCATGTTGTACACAGTTCTTGCAAGTTCATAGAAATTTCTGTTCAATTAGAACCAAATATTTGAGTTGATGTTTGAAATTGTTGTAATTTGTGTTTTAAATATTTTTAGATTGATGTTTTGTTTCCTTTACAATATTATACATTAAAGTATAATATTGTAAAGAAAACAAAACATCAATCAAAAAATTGTCCTCTTTTTTTTTTTTTTTTTTTTTAATTCGGGCTACTTAAATTTATTTTGGGCTACCAAAAACTGAAGAGTGCCTGCCCGAAGGGCTACCAGGGATTTTGAAATTTTGCGAGCCCTGCTGGCTTACGTGCAGAAGAAATAGTTCTTTATGGAGCCTAGATGGTGTGAATGACGAGACCAAAGACTGCAATATCTTGTACCAAAAGAAAAGTTCACTTTTAAGGTATTCCTCCTGAGGGTCCAGCTTCATACAGTGGGGAAATATGTCCGTAATCCAAAGACTGCAATGTGGGGGAAAAGAGGGGAAAACAAAGAATGCTCCTACCGGCTCACCACTTCAATATGAAGAAGATCAATTCAAAGAAAAAAAAACTGACCTGTAGGTCAGAAAAATGTTCATTAGCACATCAAGTTCAATTCAGTTTACCGGTAAACAAATACATTTTTCTGCAAGTCTATGAAACAATGCGAATCATCTTCATCAATCACAAATGTACATCAGTTAAATTATTAACCATCTTGGCTACGTAGCTTAATCTATATATTCCAGTAGCGTTCACTACAAACAAATACAAAAACAACAATAAAGAAAAACAACTGTCTAACAGACAGCATAGCCGAATTCAAGGCAACACATAACAATAATCATTCAATTGCTCTTTGTTTCAAAGTAAGCCATTAAAGTACTTAAGTAAATGAAAGTGTTCAAAAACAGCGGTTTTTGAACCGGAGTTCTGCTCGCGGTGGGAATGCCGCCGAACAAAGTCATTTTTTAATTGCGAAAATGATCGACTGGTTACTGACAACTAAAAGATTGTTATTGGTAGATGTTAAGGACCCTTACCGCTGAGGTGATACAATTTTATAGACGGATTTAGGGGAGAAAACTCTTTGTTTTCCAACGCCGTTCTACACGCAATAAGCTTACAGCCACAGCAGGAGTCGAACCCGGAAGTATCCCGCCACAGCCAGTTTTCAGAGGCTGTGGCTGTGTCCGAATTCAGGGGAAGGATGCTTAAAATGCCATATTTGGAGGCAATGACGTCACAGCGACGCAACGAGGACTGTCTGAATTCAAAGGCTGTGGCTGTGTCCGAATTCAGAGGAAGGATGCTTCAATGCCATATTTGGAAGCAATGACGTCACGGCGACGCAACGAAGGGTGTCCGAATTCAAAGAGCACTCAAAATGTGGCGACAAATGTGTTCTACTTTTCCCCAAATTTTAAGGATGGTCCGATGTATCCTTCATGTCCTACTATATCCCAGGATTCATTGCGGGTCATAGAGGAGATTTGTTTCTGATAAGGATGGTGGTTGAAGCAGGAGAGGAAAACACTTTCAAATGTAAGTATATGAAAATCTGGTTGTACAAAAGTTAAATTGCTGTAGCGGTAGTGTTGTTAAGCTTTGGGCATCTGCATAGACATGTTTCTTTTCTTTAAAATAACCGTAAACCAGCTTGTTGTCACAACTCGGCTGGAAGTCGTGTGGAGGTGAGAAGGGAGGATCCAAAAGCAGACAGTGGTGGAGATGCAAGTGGGTTTATTTACAGTGCACAAAAACCAAGGTGTGGGCAGGACCGAACAAAAACCTAAACTTGGAAAACTAATACAAAAAGGAGGACATGGAGCGAGGAGCAGAGAGACACAGAGAAACACGGAATAAAGTTGAATACACGGAAGGTTCACGGAGACACACAGACGACGCAACGAGGAGCACAAGCAGAGACGCAGTATAAATACACACAACAGGTAATCAGGAAGGGACACAGCTGGAACTAATGGACATAACGAGACACAAACCTACAAAGTAAAACAGGAAACACACAGACTGTTTTACACCACCAACTGGGGACACGACAGAACACAGAGGAGAGGCACAGGTAGGGATGAAAGAAACAACTCAAGCCCTAAGAACAATTACAAAACAGGAGAAACTGGAAAAATAATAACAATAAACTCAAAACGCTGGGTCATAGACCCAGGATCATGACACTTGTCCCGCGATTTTTCATGTAATGCCGCTTACATACAGCTAATTTTGATTTTTTCGAATTGTTGATATGTTATGGGTAACAAAGACCAAATGGCTTAATTTATTAAAACGAGGACAAAACGATCACGTCTTCACTGGGGTGAAGAATTGGGCCGCTATGGCGTGGATGTACAAGAATAAATCATTTTACACATCATATTCATGTGAGTACGGTCCTATTAACCCTCATGCTGTACAGCAGCGGCCCCCAACCTTTTTTGTGCCACAGACCGGTTTATGTCAGACACGGAGCGGCCTTTAAGGTATCACGGATGAATACAACCACATAAAATGATCCGACCAAGACAAAAACTGTGGTATTTTGTAAATAAAATAATAAACGTGACTGTACTGATTTGATTTGATTTGATTTGATTTGATATACCTTTATTAGTCCCACAAGGGGAAATTTCATAAGGCTGCCAGCCTATTGCACGCAATGGCGGCGCCATCTTACCCTCCGACCATACATACATTACACAAAAACATCACATGGGGAAGACAGGTCAGAGAGGTATAACAATGGAAAATACACCACATGAGGAAAGATAAGGAGAAAAAATAACTCCCCCCAGACTGAGCTCCAACAGGGAGATCGGTTTGAGAACAGAAAAAAACACCTCTGCACATAGCACATGAAAAAAACTCTTAATACACCAAAGAAACACATGACAAGCAACAGGGGTGAGTAAAGGGTGAGAGACAGCCGATGTAGACAGTACATCCGGGCCTGCAGCCTATGCGCTGGTCTCCTTGATCCACCGTCAGCATCGGAGGGGAATAAGCGTCGAAGGCGTTTGGAGGGGGGAGGGGGATGAGTGTAAATCTGCATGTGTATATGTCTGTGTGCATGTGTGTGTATGTGTCCAGAGTTCAGCTGAGACAGTGTCCTTCGCCCTGCCAGGCTAAGTAAACAGTCTTCCAGCCAACCCAGGTGGCCTTGCATAGAATGGGAAGAACAGTCACAACAGGGTGACCGTTATCAGGGTGTTGTTGTTCAGCTCCAGCCTTGAGACCGCAGCTGGCGCCGAAGGGATAGCCACATCAAGATGGTGGTTTTAACTTTAATGTGAACAACTCATATGAATTTCAAAGCTGTTCTAACGACACTGGTCTCTCAATCTCCCGTTGGAGAGCCGTGAGCTTCCTATGATGTTATCCAAACTTACGTTCCGTGATGTTGTCATTCTTGTGGTCAAAGAGCAGGTTCTGAGAACTCATGACCGCAGTGCGCTTCCCAAGATGTGATCCAATTTGCGCTCAAAGGTGTTATTTCGAGCGAGCCCCTCCAGATGTAATCCAGTTTGCACTCAGAGGTCTTGTTCTGAGTATTCACGGCAGCCGTAAGCTTCTCCAAGATCTTATCCGTGCTGCACTCAATGAGCCCATTTCGAGAAACTCACGCCTCGTCCCGTCGTTTCAATCCCAGCGGGCAGCCTTGTGGGGGTTTGAACAGCTGGTTCCGCTTCCTTAATTCTTCGATAAGCCAGGGCCAAGCCAGCTCCGATCAGCAAGAACCCTGTTATCATGGTTCCGAGTAGGTAGAAATCTTCAGCACTCAGGCTCACCCAAGCCCAGACTTCTCGTTGAGAAGGGGTGTCAATTGCATTCAGAGACCAGTTGATCAAATCCTGTGTGATTGTGTAATTTTATTAGCAGCATACTCCTGAAAATGCGCCAATATTGAGAGTAACATCCTCCTCTCTGCTGCTTAATGCTCTCTGGTCGCTATGGTAACGTGTAAATATTTCTTTCAAAATAAGACACACAACTACAACACAGGAAAGACTCAGGGAAACAGAGTTAACGATAAAACCCTGAAAACCATAAATTTCACAGCGGAGCCTTAACTCTCGTGGCCCGGTACCGAACGACTCACGGACCGCTGCTGTACAGAACCTGTGATGTCCACACAGTGTTCCTCTGGTGTGCTGCTGTGAAAACCTTTGGGTTTAGGGATTAACTTAGTTGCCATGGTTTCCTTTCTTCTCTTATTTGTTGCGTGTGATCAGGACAATTCTGGAGAAGATGGGCCTGCAGGGGAAAGTCACCCCCTTGCAGGCCAGAAGACATGAGATAACTTTAAAGAATACAAAGTACGTATGTGTGTTATCAAGAAGATAATTCTTAGGAACACAAGTTAATAAATGTGCAATTACTAAGAGTTGTTGTGGTGTTTTTATTTGCCTGCTGTCATTTTTGATTTCCTCTGCCTTTAGGATTGCAAGTATCCAGGCTCAGGAGAGGGGGTCAGTGGGAAGCCCACTGCTGCTACTTGGCCCTGGTTTGCCCTCATGGATGAGGTGATAGGACAGACGCCTTCCATTAAGCCTCTTGTCCTAATGTCCTCTCTCCCTGAGGACACTCCAGGGCCAAGCACAGCAGTGGGTGATCAAAACGACAGCGATGACGAAGCGGCTCAGCCACATACGACAGGGAGAAAGAGGAAAAGAGACAGGGATGATGAGCTGCTAGACCTTAGAGAGGACATGAGGCAGCAAAGAGAGGCTGAGGAGAGGAGAGCAGGGAGAGGATGGACAGACTGTTTTCACTGCTAGAAAGATTAGTTCCCAAATGAGTTATGTATTGGGAAATTTATTTATTTGAATATATTTGTTACATTGTTATATGTGTTGCATTAGTTTAAATGTTTTATGTTGTTAATAAATTGATTCAAACAAACAGTAATTGTCACTGAACTCAATTTGATTTACAGGCATTTGTAACACGTATGAATGTAACGCTAACTTTGAACAATATAACTTGGATATTTATTTGATAGCAATAAAGTAAATAACAATAACAATTAAACAAGAATATTTCACATACACAGTATGTAAAGATGGAAAAACAATATTTTCAGTTGTTCACACAGGATTAACCTGAGTGACCTGTTCCTGGACTGTTTCTTTAACAACTGTAATAGATTACAGGAAGTCTCTGGCAGTGTTACTGAATCTGCCGGAGTCTGCAACTGAGACCTGCGGTTTGTCTTTCTGATTGGCAAGTGGAGAATCACACAGGGTGGTCTGCAAAGAGAGCTTTAGGATGCTTCCTCCCACTGTCCACTGCATCGTCAATCCACAGGGTTTGCAGGGCTGGCTCACTCGTGGCTGCCACACCACTAAGATGTTTTCAGAAATCTGCAAGAAGGAGATGGTGGATGGCTATATTATTAGTATAATACTTGTAACACTGTAGCAGACAGCAGTTTGATAAAGTGCTATGTAAAAAAAACAAGCAAACAAAAGATTAGATTCTATAAGTTTCAAAAATATTTAGTTTATATATTTTATATGATACAGTACATGTGCAAGAATGACCGATGTTGTGCCAAAAAATGATCGTCTGCCAAAAAATGATTTCCGGTTTTTACCCTAAACTGATTGCTTGTATTTAACCTGCTATAAATAACTTGTTGGTCTATAATACATGAAACATTTGTCAAATGTATCCCTCATTAATTATATCAAGTGACCTTGAGCCACCAGCAACATTCCTGTAACAGGTAGAAGCTGCAATCAGCTTTTAGCAGCGACTTTTATATATGCTTTATTTATCCAGTTCACAAACAATCTTGTTGACATTAGAAATTTATTTTTTAAGAGTAATCTGGTCAAGAGGACAGCAGACAGCGCAACAGATACAGTGGGGCAAAAAAGTATTTAGTCAGCCACCGATTGTGCAAGTGCCCCCACCTAAAATGATGACAGAGGCCAGTAATTTGCACCAGAGGTACACGTCAACTGTGAGAGACAGAATGTGAAAAAAAATCCATGAATACACATGGTAGGATTTGTAAAGAATTTATCCGTAAATCAGGGTGGCAAATAAGTATTTGGTCACCTCAAAAATGGAAAATCCCTGGCTCCCACAGACCTGTAACGTCTTCTGTAAGATGCTTTTCTGTCCCCCACTCGTTACCTGTATGAATGGCACCTGTTCGAACTCATCATCTGTATAAAAGACACCTGTCCACAGCCTCAAACAGTCAGACTCCAAACTCCGCCATGGCCAAGACCAAAGAGCTCTCGAAGGACACCAGGAAAAGTATTGTAGACCTGCACCAGGCTGGGAAGAGTGAATCTACAATAGGCAAGCAGCTTGGTGTGAAAAAATCAACTGTGGGAGCAATCATCAGAAAATGGAAGACTTACAAGACCACTGATAATCTCCCACGATCTGGGGCTCCACGCAAGATCTCATCCCGTGGGGTCAAAATGATCATGAGAACGGTGAGCAAAGATCCCAGAACCACACAGGGGGACCTGGTGAATGACCTGCAGAGAGCTGGGACCAAAGTAACAAAGGTCACCATCAGTAACACACTAAAACGGCAGGGAATCAGATCCCGCAGTGCCAGACGTGTTCCGCTACTGAAGCCAGTGCATGTCCAGGCCCGTCTGAAGTTTGCCAGAGAGCACATGGATGATACAGCAGAGGATTGGGAGAATGTCATGTGGTCAGATGAAACCAAAGTAGAACTTTTTGGTATAAACTCAACTCTTCGTGTTTGGAGGACGAAGAATACTGAGTTGCATCCCAAGAACACCATACCTACTGTGAAGCATGGGGGTGGAAACATCATGCTATGGGGCTGTTTTTCTGCCAAGGGGACAGGACGACTGATCCGTGTTAAGGACAGAATGAATGGGGCCATGTATCGTGAGATTTTGAGCCAAAACCTCCTTCCATCAGTGAGAACTTTGAAGATGAAACGCGGCTGGGTCTTCCAACATGACAATGATCCAAAACACACCGCCCGGGCAACAAAGGAGTGGCTCCGTAAGAAGCATTTGAAAGTCCTGGAGTGGCCTAGCCAGTCTCCAGACCTCAACCCCATAGAAAATCTGTGGCGGGAGTTGAAAGTCCGTGTTGCTCGGCGACAGCCCCAAAACATCACTGCTCTGGAGAAGATCTGCATGGAGGAATGGGCCAAAATACCAGCTACTGTGTGTGCAAACCTGGTAAAGACCTATAGTAAACGTTTGGCCTCTGTTATTGCCAACAAAGGTTATGTTACAAAGTATTGAGTTGTATTTTTGTTATTGACCAAATACTTATTTGCCACCCTGATTTACGAATACATTCTTTACAAATCCTACCATGTGTATTCATGGATTTTTTTTTCACATTCTGTCTCTCACAGTTGACGTGTACCTCTGGTGGAAATTACTGGCCTCTGTCATCATTTTAGGTGGGGGGGCTTGTACAATCGGTGGCTGACTAAATACTTTTTTGCCCCACTGTATACCAATTGTAGCTACATTATAACCAGAGTTATAAAGATACTTGAACAACAATAATAACAACGGCAATAATTCAATTATCCGTGTAATTAGCTAAGTAATTCCTAAATGCGTGTAGATTAAAGGAAATTATTTTACCTGGATATGGTTTTGTACCTTACCACAGTTAAGGTACAAAATGTGCGGCCGACAACGATAAGGTTTTTCTAGCTCCTAGAGAAATAAAATTGTCCAAACAACGGAGCAACATTTCTGGGGCCATATTAAAGTTTTCGCGCTATGGCGCTAGTAACCGGAAAAAACACGCAAGTAAGGGCGGAGTTGAAGGCTAGGAGGCTGTCCACAGCCCGTATGTTATGTTGGATAGTTATTGTTTGTTCAATAAAGTTTCTATGGAGAAAAAAAGGGGGGCTGTCCACAGCCGCTCACTTCCTGACTTCGCGTCCATCTAAGGACACTACCTTGTGTCGTAGGTAGGTAGTGTCCTTATGAGCATCCTTCCCCTGAATTCGGACACAGCCTGTATCCCAATTCAGGGGCTGTGTCCCAATTGACTATGTGCACTTTAGCATATGCTACTTCCGGTGCAAAAACTCCTGTGGGGAGCTTTGTTTCCGGTGTCCTATTCGCGCCTTGTTTACGGTCCAAAATAAGTTAAGCAAATGAATGAATCAAGCGGCGATTTACATTTCTATAGATGTCTTGGGCATTTACGCAATATATCTGTAAATGATGTTCATGGACTTGTCGATATTTTCCCCCACGCCTCAGAGCAAAAGAGAAAAGCGATTCAAATGTTATATTTCTTAGCTGTCCCTCGTTTATTGCGGGTGTTATGTTCTAAAAATAACCAGCGATAGGTGAAATCCAGTAGCCAATTTTATTTTTTGATGCATGGACATCGTGGACATCCAGTACTGCACTTCAGAGTCACACTGCTAGCAATCGATGCAGCGATTCTGTACTGTACAGGAGAGACGTCACGGAGGAGATCGTCTGCAGCGATCAGGACGCAGGACACAATGTGACATAAAAATAAGCATGAAAACATGCACTAAAAAATCCGCAAAACAGCGAGGTGAAATCTGAACCACGTTATAACGAGGGACCACTGTAATTTTGAAGGTAAGTCACAACACACCCTTCATACATACTAATGTATAGAAACCCTCACCAGCAATCGTTCATTTTTTGGGTGGCTTTTGTCACGGTATGTTAACATGCTGTGTAGGTGTGGACATAACGGGAAACATCTGTGACTGTTGTTCATCTGTAGTTTGAATGCTGAACATTTGCCTGTTTAAATCATAAGACCAGTCACTATACAGAGATGTGCTTCTGATTGTGGACGATGTGTCTTATGCTGCAGTGATGCAGTTCTGCTTGTGTTGAGTGATGCAAACAACCGATCGATCTAAACTCTTTAAACGTCAATCACGTGGTTACCGGCTACCGGCGAAAATAATGGAGGAAATCGGGACGGTAAGCCAATTTCTGTCTTAGCGCATTTGCGCCGCTGTGTGTTTTTGTGGTCTTCTTTTGCGGCTAATTCAGTGAATTTTGGTCCGATCGTGGTGGTGTGTGGAGTCAGTGATAGCTCTGGGAGCTAACCAGCCTGTCTATAACCGGTTACATGAAGTCTGAATAATTTCTGGTTCGGTTTTGTTTGTTTAGCGGACTTCTGCGCATTTACGAAACTGCTTGTTTAATCGCGGCTTATTTTCGGTGTGTTTGGTGGTTGTAGAAATGGTTTATATTACATTTTAGCTGAGATTCTGAGGTTTCTGTGGATACCACACATGTCTGGACTTATATTTCTCAACCCGCGTTATAACCAATTAAACGTAATCTCCTCCTTTTTGCCCCGGTATCGGGGGTGTGGGGCTTAAGGGGTTAAACGTATCATTAGATTTTTTTGTGACACAACAGTGGTGAGTGTTCCCACCTTCTGCTCTTTGGAACTTAACGCAATCTTTCCGTTTTCGAGTTTTGTACATGATTTTGGAGTATATCTTTGCAGTAGCGATTTACCGCAAAGTAAAGCTACCGGAAATGTACAACCCCACATCCGGCCCCAAACCAGGAAGTTAGCATTTTCTCGTGCACATAGTCAATTCAGGGTATGCATGCTTGAAGTATGCACACTATGCGTACTACATATGGTGCATACTACAAGTACGGAAAGTGTGGAAGTGAGAGGCTTGTGAAATGGGAAGGTCTAGCCTTTGTCGCGTTGTTGCCTAGCAACTATGATACTAACCGCGAGAAACTTTTCATACAGCTTTGTTTGACAGAAATGAAGAAAAAAATGTTCTGTTGGTCATTCATTTTTGTCATGACATCACTTTGATTAGTTGAGACCACAGGACTGTAAAACATGATAGTTGGGCTTCATTTCTGTATATATATATATATATATATATATATATATATATATATATATATATATATATATATATATATGTATATATACATACATATATATTACATTTGGTTCAATGCTTACATATTTGTGTAAAAAGGAAAATGTACAAGCTGTGATAACTGTTTCTGATAGAATGAAGAGTAGACTGATATATGAAATATTCCTTTATTGGGTGAGAAAATCAGACCATGTCATAACTGCTGACTTCTGCTAAATGAGTCAAACTGGGCAGAAAGTATACAAACACATAACATCCTTTTAGAATATGATGTAACACTATAGATCAACTTAGCTCAGAATATATAAAGCATATAAACAATTACAGCAATATGATGCAACAAACACAGCAGTACTACTAATCCAAAATACTCAAAGCTTCATAGAACTGAAACAAACATTTATTTTTAGCTCCATTCTGCTGCTGATACATACTTTAGGTTTCTGAATATGAAACTTGTTGCTGCCTTTCATAGTGTGTAACTTGAAGGCCCTGAGTACATTCTCCCACACTGAAAACACTGGAATGATAACATTATTTGAACATTACCTAATAAGACTGATTCAGGACAGACAATTAGTTATGTTAAACTTTTCTAGCAGTCCTTCACAAACAGGGAACAGTCTGTCTATTCTCTCCATCTGTCAGCTGCTGCTGGCTCTTCCTCCTCCTCTTCCTCACACACTGCTGAGTTTGTCCTGGTGGATCATCAGGGGTGCAAAGCCTCACAGATGATGTGCAGCAGTGGGTCCCTCAGTCTGTCCTCACTCTGGACACTTGCAGTCGTCACACATGGAAATCAAATGTGTGATAAGCTGCAGGATTCAAACACAAGTGTAACTTCTAAATACATGTTCATACTTTTATTCCACAATCAGAGAGAAAGAAACAGAGAGAGAGTGCAGGACAGACAGACAGGTGACAGTCTCAGGTGTACACACTGCTACAAAACAGCACAAGAGAAGGAGGATTTAGTGTTTGTGTTATTACGAGTGCTAAACAAGAAGAGTTCCAGATGGTCCAGTGGACACATGTGTGACTCCTGTGATTAAAGCATCTTTCTTTCAGCTTAACGAGTGAACCGTCAGCTCATTCAAACACACGTTAAAGTCCGTTTGGCTCGACACCACCGAACAGAGGCAGCAACATAGCTAACATTAACAGTGCAGTGAATCATGCTTGTGCCGTGATATTCAGGACTGCAAACCGAGCAGCATCACTGACTTTCAGCTTGATGTGTTTGTGGATATATGACTGACTTTAATTATCCATAAAATCATCACATTCTCTGTCAGATTAAGGTCAGCTATATATATATATATATATATATATATATATATATAGAAGTAGAGGCTTTAAAACCAAGTTACCGCTGAAAGTACAAACATCGCTAGTCACATAACTTTGCCGACATGTGGCCAACAGTAATGTTTTAATGTTCTTAAACATTCACACATAAATAAGTGACATCATATTCAGTACTTACTTCTGACAGTTCACTCTTCAGCCGCTCCCTTCTGCCGTATTTTGCGGCAAAATTATCCACACCCACTGCTGCGCTTATGGATTGTGGGATATATGGGACCACGAAGCGTGCACCGGACCACGCTTGATATTTGGGGAAATCGACGGCGCATTTGGAGTATGTATTTGAAGTACACTTTGAATTGGTGTCATAGCCCGGAGGCCCGTGGCGTGGAATGGACTCAGGCGCAGAACCAAAGACCGGAAGCTCGAAGTGATTTGCGAAAACAAAAACTTTATTTACACGTGTTCTTAACATAAATATTCAAGACCGAAAACAAGATTAAACTTGGTGCAAAAACGTGGTGTCTGTGAGGTGCGGGGCTAGGGCAAGCATGGAATAGTCAGGTCACTAAACTGCTGGGATTGGAGTGGGGCTGGTGGAATCTATCGCAGACCAGGGAACTGAAACGTAGGAGAGGAAAATCAGAACTGTCCAAAGAGTTGGGAGTGTTTCTCCATTTGATAAGCTGAGATGGCTTACGTGTCCGCAGGCGGGGATTAGCTGGAGGTGGGGGCAAGGCGAGGTCCAGGTGAGTGCTGAGTCCAATGCAGGGAGGCAGGCAGGTGTGAAAAGCAGTTTGTTTGAAAAGGATTGAGCAGCAGCTGACCGGAATCCAGGAGTGAGGCTATGGCAGGGTTTGGAATGAGGAGTCCAGGTACCAACTAGGAGACAGGAAGAGAGAGGTAAGTATACACACTGATAAATACACAGGAACATGAGGCTGTGAACTAACTGGGGTTAGCAGACGATCTGGCGAAGACTCATAGTGTGTGCTGCTCCTAAATACTGCCAGAATAATTGCCTGCAGCTGAGGAACGGGGAAGAGCAGGAAGGGCTCCACCCAGAGGAGGAGAGCTGATGCCGTGGAAAATTACTCAGGCCCGCCCAGACCATGACAATTGGGACAGCCGTCGTCGCGTGGCGGTGACGTATTCGCACTTGAAATGCGTACTTCAAGCGTGCATACCCTGAATTGGGACACAGCCCATGTGTCACTTTGAGATCAAACGTGGACACAGCTTCAGTTACACAATATCAAATATCTACATATAGAAATAAAATCACTGTGCAGGTCAAATCAATAAATACAATAAAGAAAGAAATCAGACGTTGTATAAGTGAAAAGTCTGAGTTCAGCTCGTCGGCTCACAGAAACACTGACTTCCTTTTATTAATGAGGCGGCTGTGGGAACAGGTAGGAGCAGAGGTGGGTAGTAACGAGCTACATTTACTCCGTTACATTTACTTGAGTAAGTTTTTGAAAAAAAATGTACTTTTTAAGTACCTTTTTTGCACGATACTTTTTACTTTTACTTGAGTACATTTATGAAGAAGAAACGGTACTTTTACTCTGCTACATTTGCAAAATTCGACTCGTTACTTTAAAAAAAACATAGTTTTAACACATTAGATAACGTGCCGTCAGTGGAGTTTCCGGTAACTTTTTTACCAATGAGATGTGGCCATACAGTCACGTGAGCAGTTTGAAACCGTGGCGGGCGGAGCGGCCCAAGCGTTTCAAAGTAGCGGACACACGGAAAGAAGAAATATGATGGCAGAGTCTACGCTAGAGCTGAAGAGGATGAACACCTTTGGCCTCACATACAAAGAATGTTTCGCTTAAAAGCAGCACAAAAGAACAGCTGTGTCTGCAGTGTCGGTGTCTTCAGGGAGAGCCAAAACAAACCAACTTCTCAGCGTGAAACAAATCAGCTCGTAACCTGATGAAACGGTAAGTTTTCTCTAAATATCTTTTTAGCTGTGGTTAGCTGGATTTCAGACTAATGTTACAGCAGCTGTGTCGAGCTCGAGCTGCGAGTCATATTTCCGGCGCTACGTTGTAGTGAGATAAGTTTGTGGGTGTTTTGTGCAGCTTCAGCTGTCCTTTTAACTGCTCGCTGGTTAGCTAGCGTGAGCTATAAGCTAACAGCTAGCCTGGTTAATGACGCTAGAGTTCCACGAACATGCAAACAGCTCGTCTCTACTGCTTTAACTGTTAAACAGAAGGCAATACTGCGGGTGACAGGGTTTATTATGTGAAACAGCAGCTTGTTTAAACAGTCTGCATTAAGCTGGGCAAACACTGTGGGAGTTTTTTCAGTCACGTTATTCCGCTCCTGCTCAAACTGCACAATAAAATCGCAGAGGTTAGAAGTTCATAGGTCACGATGCAGGTCTCACACTATACGGCCTGACTGTGCGTCCATAACGTGAAGCTTATCATACAAAATCTGTCCCTCGCTCTACCTCTCTGTCTTTCACTCACACAGGCACACACACCATCAACTTTGCTAAATTACTAATGAAAAACATGGACCAGGCAGCTGTGATTGAGCAGCAATGTCCATCCAGCTCTTCATGGTTGTTGTAGTCGTGATAATTTTGTGAGGCCACACTGAAAAGCCTCGGATACGGAAGCGTAGAGCTGCCACCGGGGCAAAAGAAAAATAGAGCTATGTCACGTTATAACGTGAAAAGTATGTTTTTCTAACAATATACTGTTCATGTTTGAACAATATAATATCACGTTATTACAATATACATAAGTATCACGTTCGTAGAATATAAATAGTATATTGTTCGAACGTGAAAGGTATATTGTTAGAACAATAAACTGTTTACGTTATAACGTGATATAGCTCTATTTTTCTTTTGCCCCGGTGGCAGCTCTACGCTTACGTACCCGGATGAGCTTGCCTCTTCCTCCAAGTTGTGCCTCCATCTCTTGTGTCCAGATCACACGCTGCGCTGCCGTGCCGCTCCACCTTTTCTTTCATTTCTGTGTTTGTGCTGCGCAGTGTGAGAGGCGACAGGATTTCAAACTGGTTTGATTATCATGCGACCATACGATTGATGATTGGGAGCTGGTCGTGAGGCGTTAACTGCTTTTCGTTACCCCATGTATACTACACGATGCACACACGATTAAGGCAAAACACGGCCGATCCCCAAAACGGTTGCGCGATTGAAAAATCATCTCAAAATGGGCCAAAAATCGCACAGTGTATGGCCAGCTTTTGGAGGCTTCCTCCAAACAAACATCTGCAGCTTGGAAGTGCATACAGCACTATAATGACCAGACCTAATTCTTTTGAAAACCTTACATCTTTCCACAGGTCTCCACTTCATCAGACATCACCTGGGTGAGGCCAGCACAAACAGCGGCCTATTCGATGAAGATGATGGATCCATGGGGTCAGGAAAGCCAGTAGCAGAGGAACTGGAGAGGTACCTTTCATGTCCATTCACTGGAGGTGTGGATGTATTGCATGGCTTTCCTCACATCAAGAAGCTGTTAATCAAAGTTAATACAGCTCTTCCTGCATCTGCAGCCTGTGAGAGACTTTTTAGTCATGCAGGACTCCTGTTCACTGCCAGATGGTCACAGCTTCACAGCAAGAACCTTGAGAGCCAACTGCTGCTGAAGCTGAAGCACCATTTCACTGACTGAAGAAACAATTTATGGTAAAGTGAGCCATACACATATGTACATCCACATAGTGGGAATTTGTATTTGTCTTTTATAATTAGTTTTACTCTGATTTCAGTGTTTATTTGTGAGTGTAGTTTTTACATTTGTACATATTACATTGTGTTAATCCACTGTCTATACTTCAGGGTATTTTAGTATACAAAATAAGTTTTGTTTGAATGCCTATTCCTGTGGAATTTTAGCACAGGTGCTTTGTTTTGTTTTGTTTTGTTTTTTTAATTCCTGCTGTCCGCCTTGGGAATAAACTTTTCCTGATTGTACCCGTTGCATCTCTGTGTCATTTGTTTCTGCTTTACTTAATCCCTCCTTGTATTTAAAAGAACCACCCCTAGTATGACATTCTGGCGCATCAGCTGTAGTCTGTTATGTTGAAGCTGCCTCGTTCTAATGTTTTCTCTGAAGCTGTTGTAAATGTGAATATATTTACTGTGGGTTTTGCTTGAAAAAGCTTTACATTGTGAAAAACTGAAATCTTGAAATTAGAATTGTTGTGCCTTATTTTGTGGATCTTTTTACATATATTCCTTTTGAAAATACTAAAATTTGTATATTTATTTATTTTTGATTGTCTATAGCATTTATTTATAAAATAAATCGGACATTTCAAACAGTTACTCGCTACTTACTCATTACTTGAGTAACCTTTTCACCAAGTACTTTTTTACTCTTACTCGAGTAACTTTTTTGACGACTACTTTTTACTTTTACTTGAGTAATAATTTTTTAAAGTAATGATACTCTTACTTGAGTACGATTTTTGGATACTCGACCCACCTCTGGGTAGGAGGCTCCTGATTGGTTCATAAGGTGTGAATAAATGTGTCGTGTAGCAGGAAGCAAAGCCACATCAGGCCTTAGAAGGAATTCATGAAAGTGTGAAGTCTGTCTGCAGGGCAGTGGAGTGATCTCCTCCCTATGAATGAAGTTAGAAGTCTGGAAGTTTAGGAAGCAGCTGCACGTCAGGAAGCACAAATGTGATGAGGAGAAGGCGTGGAGCGCTGTGTCAGGCTCTGCTGTGGAAACCAGTGAACTTTTGCATGTTTTGAACTGGAAGAGGAAGCAGGATGTGAACTTTGTAGGTCAAAACAAAGCTCAGGGTCACATTTGATCCAGTACTCGTATCACGACACTGATGTCCTGACTGCTGATCAGCTGATCGTCCTTTCATGGTTTATCAGAGGACAAAGAAACGTGATAACTTGATTTAGTTTGGACAATCCACCAATCACAGAGCTCCATCAGAGACCTTACAGTAACTACATTCACCAGCAGAGCTTTGATGGCGCTACTCTCCATGACCACTAGATGTCTCCACACTCTGTGCTGACTCCAATGAATGATCAGAGCTGCTGAGCCTGTTTTCAGACTGAGGAGGAGCTCCTGGTGATCCGTGTGGGACTAAAAAGCTCTGATAACGTCCATCCAGCAGCTGATAACAGGGACATTTGGTGCCATGTCAGAGCTGCACAGTGTTACGGGTTCGAAATTGAGGATGAGAGTAAAACAATGATAGTCCAGAAGAGGTCGTTCAAACAATAGATTTTAATGCACGCAGCGTGGAGAGGTGCAAACTGCAAAACAGTTGTACATCTCTACCCAAAATACACTCTAGATTGCTTTTATAACATCAGGGTATTGTAACGCCCCTTCTTGCGTTTACAAGCACATAATTTGCATGTACAGAACATTCATGTATTTTAAGAATTAAATGCAAACACAGAAGTTCCTCCTTGTGGCATACTCTTAAGAATATGGTGATGATCTAAGGCCTTTGAGGTCACCATGGACTGGACATCCTTCCGTCACCTGTAACTAAGCAAACTCAAATACCACAAGAAGCTGAATACATTCAGGCCTTTGCTCAGCTACTATTTTACTATACCAATATACTCAGCATATGAGTTATGATACATATATATTTAACTCAATCATTTTAAAGTAGTTATAACTGCACCTGTAATAAAAATGTTAATATTTGATTATGATAACCCCTATAATATAAATTATAACATAATGCCAGCAGCTTCAATAAACACTTTGATGAAATGATAATTAATGCAATGATAAGATGATGGTTATGTAAAATAATCCCTGTAATTCCACAATTCCCTCTTTTGACATTCCAATCAGGAATGTCACCACACTTCGTGTTGCATCACTCCCTGCTCGGCTCTATGGGTTCTAAGTTCATCCTATAGATGCCCTCAACCCAGCCAGGGTTCACAACCCATTACCTTTACCAACAGTCCTCTTACACAAGGAATGATACAACAACCAGCGATGACCAATATTCCCAAAAATACAGCCAATGAACATATCACTGACATAGCCACACCTTTCCATTGTCCAAACACAGATGTCATCCAGGACGCCAGCGGATTTTCGATACCTGAGTGCTCATGCATTGTTTTAGACAAAATCTTCAGACCCACCAGAGCTCAGGTTACTGAGCCATCTGGGGCAGTATTAATAGGGATAAAAGTGCAGCACATGTCTCCGAACATGGCGCATACGCCTCCCCTCTCACGTCAAGGGTCATTTGATTTTACACTCCCATCAGCAAACTCGGACCCAATTGTTCTTCCAACCCCATCATGGCGTCCCTGGTGAGGTTAGAGAGTCTCAGCAGGTTTTAGTGAACCTAATGCGGTCAAAATTTTGATTAGGCGTTACCCAAAGAATTATACTCTCAAATCCTGCAGCTATCAGATTTACCAGCTTGTACTCGTCTGGAACTCCCCTAGGCACTCCTATGGAGTCTACCCAGGTCGGTGAGTTTAGGCGAGGATCATAAACATGTGTACCCTAGGTCCCTCTTTTGGCCAAAATCTGTCTCTTATGTCTGGCAACTAAAGTTCGCGAGTTGTGTTATGGAATAGTCTTTACCTGGTTTCTAATCAGCATGAGTGGAGCTCCCAGTCGCTCTGTAGACAAACGTGGCCTGGCTAAAGCACAGGCAACATAATCAGATACATGTTGTTCTCTAGCATTTTGAGCCACCCAATCAAGCCAGAGGTTACTGTCCTTGAAACCAGTGACACGCTCGATTAAATCCTTAAGCTCCAGTCTAGAGTAATCTGTGGTCAGAAGTACTCTCCCTACATGTGCTGTTTCCTATATTATTTTGGCAACCCCTGCTGCATGCTATGCGCATTTAGGGTGCCTTGCTTCTGTTGGACTCAACCTTATGCTAACCTACATAAGTACCTGTCTTAAGAGCGACCTCTACACAGCTCAGACGCCAGTTGCAAGAGCTCTCTAACATTAGAATCATCAGCTGTGACTTATATAGTGTTATTTCGGTACTTTATACTTCACACATTTTGAATGTTGTTTATATGGGGAGTTCCTCTTTTTGTGTCTATCTTTATTAATATGCCTTGTGCACTAAAACTTCCTGTTTTTCAGTCTGGCTGAGCACTTGTTTGTGAGTAAAAACTGGCCTCTACAAGCCTTCATTATTAAAGTACATAAAACAAGATAATGAGCAGATACCCATTAAAAATATTTCATATATACAGAGAAAAAACCCAACAATCTTGTGACCCCCTTCTGAGCAAGCACCTCGGCAACAGTGGGAAGAAAAACTCCCTTTTAACAGGAATAAACCTCCGACAGAACCATGCTCAGGTACGGGCAGCCATCTGCTGCGACCGCTTGGCGTCAGCTAACAGAGACTTCTTTTACCAGAGAGACCTAATATTTAATAAGCCACATTTCACTATTTTGTTCTTCGGTTCAGATTTGGATTCTGTATTGTTCTTTATTTCTTATTCTTTATATTTACATTGTTTTTTGCTAGTCTTGGTTTGTTATTGTCTGTTTGGGAGCTGACATAGTCTCTATAAATAAACTTATTTTGGTGGAGTAGCATCAGGAGAGAAGCTCCAGAGAGGCATTTCCCATGTTAAACACTAAAATATAACAAAAGAGATCTCCTCAACGTGTTGTATATTTTTAATATTTCCTTATTATTTTGTCATAAAATAAATCAACCAAATAACTTAAGCTGTGCGACAGCACCTTGCGTTTACGCCGGGCTGTGAGCTGCCCTGAAGCTACACCCCCTTTCACCCAATTTAATTTCTCAATCTTAGTTTAAACTATTCCTGACCATCTCCTTCTCTCATCTGATCATCTCAAGTACGTCCTGTACCAAATTTGCTTCCTCTTTTCAAGTCCCACATTTAATTACAAGCTCTAACACATTTGCCCTATATGGCTGTCTCGACGTGTTTCCTGTCAACTTAACAGAGTTATTCTCAAAACTCAGAGCTGAGGTTCCCCTTTCCTAAGTCTGTATGTTCTACAAGAGAGCAAGTCGGTAAACAAGTTTATCATCACAAAGGTTGTTAGGTAAAGGTCACGTAGACATTTGCTTAGTAACCCTAAAACAGCACATTTCATGTAGCTAATCGCATATATTAACACCCCCCTTTTTGTGACACATCTCATGTGTTACAAACTCAAAATCCTTCACTCAGGTTAGGGAATTAAAAGAAAAGTTTAGTCCTATCATATTTTGTATAAATGCTCCAGAACTTCAAACCTGTGTTTAAGGAATGAAATCAAATTAATCATCATGTCAAAATCCTTTCTTGGCTCCATCCACAGTCTGCATCCTTGAAACGTCCTATAAACAAAAGCCTGTGTGTTAACCAGAACATCACCTTTTATACTCACTTTCTCCACTTATGATCCAACCTGTGTTATAAAAGAAAAGTTAAAACAGAACAATTATCAGTCATGTGTCCAACCTTAGTCCAGTCTTTTGTCAGTGTCCAGTCGGTCCAACCTATGGCCTGCCTGGTCCGTCCATTCACCTGTCCATTCCCACACATTCACTCACACGCATTAACATCTGGTAGTGGTAGACGTCCGCACAAATAATCACATTTTCCACTTTCAGTAAACTCAGTTAATTTATATACTCATCTATTTTCTTTTTAGTTGTTTCTAGGAAAATAGTTCTTTATACTTTTGGACTGGATTGGCTCGCTGCAATCCTTTTAGACAGGGACCCACAATCTGACCCATTGTAATTCGGAAAAGGTCACCTTAATTTTTGTTCTCCTGAGACTATTGTCAGCGCCGTTATCCATTGTTTTCTTTTGCAGGCCTGCTTAGAACAAAAATGAGAAAAAAAAGAGAGCTGAGTATTAGCTCATCAAAGTACAAAACAAAATCACCTGACAGGTTTTTTCTTTATAAGTGCACTGTTACAAAACCCCTTAAACATGTCCATGTTCATTAAAACTCCCTCTTTAAAAATAAAACAACCTCAAAAATCTTCAACAATCTTAAATTTCACCCATATAACACACCCAAAACGTAAAAAGCTACACCGTTTCGTACACAATATCCCCCTTTAAGCACTTTACCAAACTCACATTCAACCTAACATATAAGCACGTTCTCACAATATGTCAACACTAATTTATAAACCTCTTAATCAAATTTGCACCTCCTAACAATCTACCCCTCCTTTAAGGCCTCCATCACACACACACAGCCAGCTCCTCTGTCGACATTCACACGAGCTCTCAAACTTTTTGCATACTCAGCCATATCTCAACAATTTAACTTGGCAAGAGAAATACTTTTTTAAACCTCATGCCATTATTCAATTATTTTCATTTTCTTTCTATACTAATCCCTTGTTTTCATCAATCAGTGCAAAGCACTCCTAAGTCACACTTTTAAACTAGTTTAATCAGTTTATTCAACATTCACACCATTCTATCACTCATACAAGTAGCAAGCCGATCTTCATTGCGTATGTTTGTGTGTGCTATTTTGCATATATGGCTTCACAGTCTCACAGACACTTTCCCATTCTTCAGTTAAAGAGTCAGTTTTCTCCGTCCCCGAATCACTAACCCAAACTTTACTTCCCCACCTTAAATCACAGCCCTCCTGATCTTCCACCACCAGTTAGGGCTTGCTGTCAGGTTCCTGGACACTGTAAACAATTCAACCAGAAACTTGGCTTAACATATCCATTCATGTTAACCTGTACTTTCGTCCGACTCCTGCATCTGGAGAATTGGTGCGGGTCTGCTTTACTCCTGAAAATAACAAACTAAGACATTTTCATTATTATCACGGACGCCTAAACGACCCATTTCTCATTTTCTAGTCAAAAATACCAATTATGTCATGTATGTAAGCGTGTTCTTCCTTGCGTTATGTGGTCATGTAAATGCAGTGTAAGCTGTTTTCTTCATTGCATGCCTTCATTGCGTTCTTCATTACATTCTCCTGTATTCATGTCAATATACACTAAGTGTAAGCTGTTTCTTAATTGCATGCCAGGTGATCATCTTAATTAAGTGTAAGCAGTTTCTTCATTGCATGAGTGTAAGCTGCTTCTTCATTGCATGAGTGTATTTATTGCATTTTCATGTATTCATATTTAATTAATACATCTTTTCACTGAGCTCTACATTCAAACTATCTCACTTCTGATTCGTTTCAAAAATAATCTCACATGTAACAATTTATATATGTGTGTTTTCTATTCATTAATATAATTGTCAGTTATTCTGATTATCTTTACCTTTTGTATTGTTTACCTCTTTGTTGTGATGTGGTGGACATCCCTAAACCATCCCGAGTTCAGAGTTCAATTTCAATCCAATCATCTCCTATCTTCTCGCAGTCAAACTCGTCCAACTTCATCTCTCACTGGTCCTTTTCCATTCACAGTGTCCTGTTCGGGCTTCAGAGCCCCAGCAAACACAGTGTGTTTCTTCTCTGTTTTGATCTTTCAGTATTTCCTCTTCCTTCAGTCTTATTTTCATTTGCTCTGTTTTCTTCTCCATTCATCTTTTCTGTCTTTTCTTCCAAGATTGCTCCAAGCTTGGCAAATATGACAGTCAGTGCCTTCAAGCAGACATATCACGCTGTTCTTCACCAGCATGCATGTTGCATCACGTGCTTTCTTCCATGCTGCTGGACTCATCAGTCGTTGTCAGTGTTACTGCTTTCGCCTGCACTGTCTTTTAGCTTCCGTTACTTCTTCACGTCCACGATGTTCTATCGGTCTTCATCAGGAAATTGACTGTCCTTTGCGTTTCTTCTCGGGGTCAAGGACAAAGTGAGAGCTCAAGCTGCACAATTTCGAGCCAAAGACTGGCTTATTTTCTCCCAATTCTTTTAATCTACTTTTCTGCTGCTGAACTCAAGGTTCCAATGTTGAGAGAGTCCACCTGTATTGGCACACTAAAGCATATAATTAGTATCATATTCATTTTTATCTTAAAACCTCCCTTTTGCTTCATCTGCCCAGAGTTAAATCTCTCTCCCTACTCTGGGTGCACACTTGTCACCGTGAGCTTCCCTTTTATGGGCATGCATTTCCTGTCCCAGACACACACACGGTTTCCTGTTTCTACAGCTTCGGCAGAGACTTCCTTTTAATTTCACAGTCTACAAATAATCAGTAATTCTACTAAATCTTTATCTAAAAACAATATGCCTTCATTTCACTCACACACATTTTAATAGCGCTCTTTCACACATCAGGACAACTAACACTTCTCCACACACATCACCATTCTTTAGGTCAGTTTTGTAGCATCAGTCACACAATAATTTCTTGAGTGGGTGTACTAAGTGCATATACTTATGTGTTTTTAAACAGAAAAATAAACTCAACCTCTCATAACATCACTCAAGGTCAAATATCTTCATAGACCCAAAAGTAAGCACATTATTTCCCTAGTCAAAAGTCAAACCGTTACTCACAGTAATTTTAATCTCACAGGCTTTGTGTTTTTAAAACTAAAAAGAGGAAGGAACAGCGCCCAATTTAAACTGCGCATGTTGTCACTCAACAACACACACACAGAAAATGTAACTGTATATATTATCTCAAACTGAAACAAAACCCATCTAAAAATCCTAAAACATCTTACTTCGACACCCCAAAACACACATCGCTTACAGACATCTTTATTAATTAAATTATCTCAAATTCAATTTCAGTTCTCAGAACCCAGGTAACGGTCTTAAGTATCAACAGTTTATGTATCCTATCTCAAAACCCCACAAAAAGTCATACAGTCATGGCAAGAAATACAACTTTACTTACATATTGTAATAAACAAAACCAGCGTCTTAAGTACATGCATCAGCAATGTCTAGCAGTCCCTATTAACTTCCTCATACTCTATGGACCTCTCAGCTGCCTTATTTGCATTCTCACACACACACACTCTAAAAATAATACCAGCCTGACTCTCAGACTCAGACAAGTCTCTTAATATATATACACAGACGTCCTATGATTACAACTGCACAGATTTTAGGCCTCTCATTTCAAAACCTACACAATTTAGACAATTTTTAAATTAACGGTCCGACCGATAAACTCCCTGAGTTTTTTGTCATCAATTAAGCCATTATCCCGTCCCCGACGGTGGCCCGATTGCTAGTGCCCTAACTGAATTTAAAAGCGTTAACCAACCCGAACTTTCCCTGAAGCTCTATTTGTGGCATCTCACAGCCAAGGCTTTCTCGAAATTTTAAGTTAACGTTTCACGCCCGAAACCGGGTTTCTACTGACCAAAAAAGTGCAAACCACCGTCCCGGACGGTAAACTGACCCAGTCAGTAGCTATTTTGGACCGTCCCCAGTTGTCCACGATTGCCAATCGGACTATCCCTCCCAGAGGAAAATCTTGAGCGTCCCCAAGAAATTTGGAGCGTCACCTCCGAACAATGCACTTCCTAGAACTCCCAGAGTCCCGTTCTATAAAATTTAATTACTTTGAAGACACCCCACAAAACCACAAAACCAACTATATTGGTGTCCAAGCCCGGCTTTATATTCAATTGAGACTTTAATGTCACAAACTTCACCAATTACCTATTATTCTAAATTCTCTTTATTCTAAATCCTCTTTATTCTAAATCCTCTTTATTCTTATTCCTTTGGGACTTTAACCCGGTACCTTTAGTGAGACTCTAACTCACTTTTACTTATAACTTATCATTACTTCAACTTCAACTTCTCATGAGATTTTCACCAAAATCAAAACAGACCTTTACCAGTAATTTTCAGTGAGTAGACTTTCAATTTTGTCAGAACCAATTCAGCACTGTTTGGAAATAATTCAACAGGTAGTGCCTTACCTTTGAATAAGCCGGCTTATGTCCACTCACTTCGACCACTGACTCGTGTCTGCCTGTTTGAGCACCTTGGACCCTCTCAGTCTCATTCTCCAACTTATCTCCCTCAACCTCGGCCAATGCACCAAATGTTACGGGTTCGAAATTGAGGATGAGAGTAAAACAATGATAGTCCAGAAGAGGTCGTTCAAACAATAGATTTTAATGCACGCAGCGTGGAGAGGTGCAAACTGCAAAACAGTTGTACATCTCTACCCAAAATACACTCTAGATTGCTTTTATAACATCAGGGTATTGTAACGCCCCTTCTTGCGTTTACAAGCACATAATTTGCATGTACAGAACATTCATGTATTTTAAGAATTAAATGCAAACACAGAAGTTCCTCCTTGTGGCATACTCTTAAGAATATGGTGATGATCTAAGGCCTTTGAGGTCACCATGGACTGGACATCCTTCCGTCACCTGTAACTAAGCAAACTCAAATACCACAAGAAGCTGAATACATTCAGGCCTTTGCTCAGCTACTATTTTACTATACCAATATACTCAGCATATGAGTTATGATACATATATATTTAACTCAATCATTTTAAAGTAGTTATAACTGCACCTGTAATAAAAATGTTAATATTTGATTATGATAACCCCTATAATATAAATTATAACATAATGCCAGCAGCTTCAATAAACACTTTGATGAAATGATAATTAATGCAATGATAAGATGATGGTTATGTAAAATAATCCCTGTAATTCCACAACAGTCAATCATCAGTTTGGCTCTTTAGTTTGAAGAGTTCAAAGCAGCAGCAGAGAATCTAAAGTGTGTCACACAGCACCAAGTTTCCTTTGGTCACATATGAAATGTGAGTCACAGCTTCAGCTACACAACAACAACACACACAGCAGCTGATTGTAACATGAGCTCATCTGAAAGCCACCAAGAAGAATCCAGTGATTTGAAAGTTGCTGCTTTGGATTGTTAGTTTGATCTGAATCAGAATCCAGTGTTTGATGGAAATCTCCTCCTGAAACAATGAATCAGGTTAAAATACTTTAAATCAGTGCAGATGTATAATGTAATTTAACATGTTGATAATGGTTGTAGTGGGCTTGTAGTGTAAATGTGATTAAATGTGACATTAATGGTGACGCTGCATAAACCTGATCAAACAGTTCTATTAGTGGGTCTGTGTGATCAGCATCAGTGGGTTAAGGTGAGGCCTTGACTAGTAGAACGTCATGTTGGTGTCTGACAACACATGAGCCAACATCAGACTCCGAGCGCTACGATGCTAAAGATCAGAAGATCCAGTGTGACATCATCGTTACCTGGCAACAGCAGCCCTCATCTGACTTTATTGGAGGATATTTACACCAGCAACATTGTTTAGTTTGATATGACGGATTAACAACATGCTGTGATATCCAGTTCATCTGTAATAGATACTGGATCTAATCAGTCAGCAGATATTTGATCAGCTTATTTATAACTATACTAGAAACAAACACAACTGTGTTGGTGATTCATGCAAACTTGCATATCAGCCTTTGAAGGTTTTGTAGTATTGAGAACAAAGAGGTTGTGTTAGGGCTGAAAAGCCCGACTTGTTCTCCTCTGCAGGTCATCAAATGCACCACAGAAGTTTGTATTTGCACAGCCTGTATATGTTTGATGGCTTTATTATTCTCTGTTCAAAGACAATAAATGTGGAAAATGTCTCATGTAGTATCAGCTTCATTTAAAATGACTGCAAACATTTAGAGAACATGTGCTGCTGTTTGTCCTACATTTCAACACTGAATGAACCCTGAAAACGTGATGGCAGGTGGCAGATTGGAGTCCACATGAAATATAGGCTGTATGAAGACTGGAAAATATAGATGATACAAACATGCAGCCAAACATTTGTGGACATGGATAAACTCTCTGATCCAAAAAGCAGGAAGTGACACAGCTAGAAAATGAAAGTGTGTAACAGCTGAAGCCAAAATGCCCCCGCAGTGAATCATAGGGAAATCCTAAAGTGTGGCCAGAGAATCTTAATGGCTCGAACATCAACACATCCACAATGTTGGATCCAGTTCTACCTCACAGAGTTACTAAGGCTACGTTCACACTGCAGGTCTTAATGCTCAATTCCGATTTTTTGATCAAATCCGATTTTTTTGTCTGCTTGTTCACACTACAAATAAAATGCGACAGCAAACGCTCTGTAGTGTGAACGCTCAAAGCGGCCCGCATGCACAAAAGAAGATGTCACACACAACGCGCTGTTTGTTTGACTGATGGCCCTTAATATAAAGACTTCGGACTTTACGTTTTCCAATTTTTGCTTTAAGTTATTTTGTTATTTACATAATAATGTAAATAACCTAATAATTATCCTTATTGCTGTTTTAGAGGAGCGGTGCTTCGAAGGATAGTTGCAGATTATACAGTACAAATAAAATGTTCACGTTTCTCCAACGTTGTCTTCCCAACAGCTTCACTAACATCTACACTGGATGGCCAGGAAGCGTTCACGATGTCTTCTCGGGCGCCGATAATTGGCATCTGTCTTGTGTCAGTGACGTAAAAGATGGATTTAATGTGAGATGACCATTCACACAGCAGTTGCTTTCTAAAACATCAGATATGTATCCGATTCAGTACCACATACGAAAGTGACCCAGATCGGATTTGTGCTGTTCACACTGTCATACCATGATCGGATATGGGTCGCATAGGGTCAAAAAAATCGGATTTGATGCACTTTCGCCTGCAGTGTGAACGTAGCCTTAGACACACCCTCTGCCAGCATTACAACAGCTCCACCTGCTTCACCTGCCTCCTCAGCCTCTGTACACCTGAAGAGAAAAGAAAGGCTCCAAAAGCTCAAATCTACAAAGGATTCATGAAGTTTCATCCAACAAGAACATGTTTGCCTTCCACAGTGTGCTGTTAGACACCACTGTACCTCTGCCATTTCAAAAAGAGCAGCTTGGGAACATTTTGGCTCCAAACACTTTGTGTTTAACTTCCTAATCTTTGTTTTCTTTGTGAACAACATCTGGAGCTTTTTGACTCATAGAAACATCATTTTGTTCTTTAGATGACAGCAGATTGGGACTGAATAATCAATCACTATCAAACCAATAAAGATGCTGATTTTACAGGAACTTTGTTGGAGAAGCTGGAAAGACATGAAACTGATCCCAAACCAGTTGATAGTGCTGATTATTCCAAATAAAGCTGTTTTCCATTTGAGATGACTTTCTGTCCTGATATATAATAAAGATGTTGGTTGTTTTTGAGCCCCTGTATTAAAAGTAGATCCAGTTTAAAGTCAGCTTGAGTTTGATGTCTTTATGTCAAAGCTGCTCATGATGTTGAGCTGCTGATGGAATAAAAACAGGTAAAAATCTGCCTCAATATAAAAGCATGTAGTCCAGACTTAAATGGAGCCTATTGTTAGCTGAGGTCCACACACAGTGTTTGACAGTGTAAACTGTGTGAAAGGGCTGCTGGTGGAGCTCACTAGGATGAGCAGGTGACCATGTGCCACGAGGTGGAGAGCAGCTGGCCTGGCTTTGATTCTGACCACGCCCCCTTTCTCTCTCCCTCTGCTTTGCTGTCACTTATCTTCACTGCTCTGTCCAATAAAGCTGAAAAAGGCCCCAAATCAAAGAAATCTGCTGCAGCCTCTGAAATGTCTTCTGTTTCCTTCCCGACGGCTTTTTCACCGTCAGCCCATCAGACAGTCCAGCAGCATTTATGATGATGTCATGATGTTGAAGAGACTGCTATGGTGGCCTCCCATGACCCCCAGCCTCATCTACACTGAGATGCAGACATTTGAAAACAACTGAATAATAGTCCAACACAACAGTCTGTGTACAGACACACACTGAGCTTTCATAGAGTCAAAGGAGTCAATCAAACACAGCTAGTTGAGTCATTTCTTGTGTGAGTCTAAAGTGAATCTAGTATTTGAAAGTCCACTTCCTGTATTTGTTGTTGAAGACTTCTTCAGCTTCTTCTCAAGGACATCAGCTGCTTGTTTGGCAGCAGAGGCAGTTAAGAAGCTTCCTGAAAAACACTGAACAGTGAGTTCACTGTGGCATATGACAAATTCAGCTTTCTATGTGCAAATGTGTCTGTGTCAACCTTTCAAATGCTGTTGAATCCAAAACATCAGCGGCTCCTTGGCTGCTCACTTCATGCACTTCTGTCTTTGTGACAGTCCAATGACATCACAGCTGTTTCCACCCCCAGTGTCTCAGGACTGGACACCTTTAAACATGTGGAGGATCAAACAGCCGTCCAGCTAAACATACATGAAACTATCAAAGCTGACAATCATTCCAATAACATCTAATGCTACATATATATAGACACAGGACTACAAGGAAATGGCTCTCAGCATCTGGCTGTGGGAACAAATGATCCCTGTTTGTGTTCAAATTGTGTGCATGTTTTAGACGTGTGTCACATGTAGAAACACAAAAATGACACGAAGATGTGTTTGACACAACTGTGCAGCTGTAAGTTGTTTCTAATGATTCATTGAAGCTCTTCTAACATTCTGGAGACAATCAGTCCATGAATCTGTTCAACACCACAACAATTTAACTTCAATGTGAACGTTTGCCATTAAATAACCTTCTTCATCCAGCTGACAAGCATCCTTCATTCTATGATATGAACAGTTCCTCCTGTTGATGACAAACCTCTGACATGATCTGCTTGAGGAGCTTTTTCATGTGAAGCTCTCTGAGCTCAGGGCTAAGTTGCTGTGTTTCATCTTTAAGAGCTGCTGCCTCCTCGCCGTTCTTCTTCTCCTAATGACACCATTTCTGCTTCAGATCTTTCACTGGGCCTAAAACAGATGAAGAGTAGATCTACTGCTGTTCACTGTTTGTGTCAATATGGAGAAATATGAAAGACAAACACAGCACATACAGAGAAATGTAGACAGAATGTGCAGCCAGTGCAGTAAATGGTCTAAATATCAGCTCTTTAGAAAATGATCCTGATGAACATGAAACTAACATCCAATGAGAAACACAGCTTCCTTGTTTCATGTCCAATAACAATAAATGAAGAGCTAATAAAGAGCTATTCTATTGGAAAATGCTGAGATGATTATTAGACAGAACCCAGCGGCTCACCAAAAGCCTGCATTGCAAATCTATATGAAAGTAATCTATGCTCATATATGGCAAAATCCTTTAAGTGTCACTGTGTTTTTCATCTGTGCTCTTGTTGGTTGGACAAGTTTGTAAATGACAAAGAGCTCAGTGGACTTTGCATCCATCAAATCCTGTTAGATGTTTGTTTTTCCTTCACAGCTTTGTGATGAAGGCTAAAGAACAGAGATATGAACTATTGCCAATATGAATCCTGATGCATGACGTGGGCACAGACCCACCAAAGCAACACTCAGCTCACCTCATTCCAGGCGCTTGTCTGCTGGAGACCATGAGCCTTGTTAGTCACACATTAGCACCGTGGTAGGAAACAGCCTCCATCATTTCATTAGATCTGAATTTGGACTGTTTCCCTCTGGATGACAACCAAGTCTGTCAAATCTATTGATCCTGTCATGTCTCGGCTGTGTGCAGGCAGGCAGAGAGGAAGGACCCAAGATGCAGGACTCACGGAAGCGAAAGTGAATTCCGAACAAACAGCTTTATTGCAGGGGTTACCGAACAGAAAACTAACTATACTGAAAAACAACTAGACTGGCATGACGAACAGAACACACAGGGAGTGAGGGCAGAAGACGTTAACGACGCGACAGAGAACAAAGGAAACACAGGGCTTATATACACATGGCAGTAATCAAGGGATGAGAGACAGGAGGGGAACACACCTGGGAGAAATCAGAGCTGACGGGACAGGGGAATAGTAAACTGAACACACTCACATGAGACGGGGACCTTCAGAATAAAACAGGAAGCACACGACAGACAGAGACACAGACGCAGACTCATAAGCAAGCACAATAACATCACGGACAGACAGAGAAGACCAAACACAGGCCACCTAAACTAAACATGAGGGCAAGCTAACAAAACCCCAAACCAGAATACTCATCATGATCGGCAAAGGAACAGAACACAATTACAATCAAAGCACCAGAGGATAAAGAACAATCCATAATGCAGAAAATAAACTAAAACATAAGAAACTCAAAATGCTGGGTCGAACCGACCCAGGACCGTGACACCATAGACAGACGGAGGGAACACAGAAGTGGGGGCAGGCAGGCAAAGAACAGAAACCTAACAAATGGCAATTCACAACAGAATACATACTCGGAATGAACAAAAGCATAAGGAAACACAAAACACTGAGTCCTCAGACTCAGGACCATGACAGTACCCCCCCCTCAAGGGCTGGCTCCAGACAGCCCAACAGAAACACAAAAACCGACCAAAAAACAGAAAACAACCCAACCAGGGTGGGCGGCGGGGGTCCAGGAAGGAGGGACGAAGCCCAGAAAGACCCAGATGGTCAAGTTCAGGAGGCCGACCCGGAGGCCGACAGTGCAGGAGGCCAAAACAGTGCAGTCCCGGAGGCCGACCGTGTGAAAGGCAGCGGGGCAGGTCCGGAGGCCGGCTACGCAGTAGACAGTGGCGCCGGAACAGTTCTGGGGGCCGACCGTGTGGACGGCAACGGCGGCGGCAAGAGAGCAAGTCCGGAGGCCGGCCACGCGGAAGGCTGTGGCGGCGAGAAAGCAGTTCAGGGGGCCGACCGTGCGGGCGGCAACGGCGGCGGCGAGAAAGCAGTTCAGGGGGCCGACCGTGCGGGCGGCAATTCAAGTCCGTTCGCCGGCCACGTGGAAGACAGTGGCGGCGAGAAAGCAGTTCAGGGGGCCGACCGTGCGGGCGGCAACGGCGGCGGCGAGAAAGCAGTTCAGTGGGCCGACCGTGCGGGCGGCAATTCAAGTCCGTTGGCCGGTGTTACGGGTTCGAAATTGAGGATGAGAGCAAAACAATGATAGTCCAGAAGAGGTCGTTCAAACAATTGATTTTAATGAATGCACGCTGCGTGGAGAGGTGCAAACTGCAAAACAGTTGTACATCTCTGCCCAAAATACACTCTAGATTGCTTTTATAACATCAGGGTATTGTAACGCCCCTTCTTGCGTTTACAAGCACATAATTTGCATGTACAGAACATTCAGGTATTTTAAGAATTAAATGTAACATAGAGGTTCCTCCTTGTGGCATACTCTTCCGAATATGGTGATGACCTAAGGCCTTTGAGGTCACCCTGGACTGGACATCCTTCCGTCACCTGTAACTAGGCAAACTCAAATACCACAAGAAGCTTTGCTCAGGCCTTTGCTCAGCTTCTATTTTACTATACCAATATACTCAGGATATGAGTTATGATACATATATATTTAACTCAATCATTTTAAAGTAGTTATAACTGCACCTGTAATAAACATGTTAATATTTGATTATGATAACCCCTATAATATAAATTATAACATAATGCCAGCAGCTTCAATAAACACTTTGATGAAATGATAATTAATGCAATGATAATTCCACAATTCCCTCTTTTGACATTCCAATCAGGAATGTCACCACACTTCGTGTTGCATCACTCCCTGCTCGGCTCTATGGGTTCTAAGTTCATCCTATAGATGCCCTCAACCCAGCCAGGGTTCACAACCCATTACCTTTACCAACAGTCCTCTTACACAAGGAATGATACAACTACCAGCGATGACCAACATTCCCAAAAATGCAGCCAATGAACATATCACTGACATAGCCACACCTTTCCATTGTCCAAACACAGATGTCATCCAGGACTCCAGCGGATTTTCGATACCTGAGTGCTCATGCATTGGTTTAGACAAAATCTTCAGACCCACCAGAGGTCAGGTTACTGAGCCATCTGGGGCAGTATTATAGGGATAAAAGTGCCGCACATGTCTCCGAACATGGCGCATACGCCTCCCCTCTCACGTCAAGGGTCATTTGATTTTACTCTCCCATCAGCAAACTCGGACCCAATTGTTCTTCCAACCCCATCATGGCGTCCCTGGTGAGGTTAGAGAGTCTCAGCAGGTTTTAGTGAACATAATGCGGTCAAAATTTTGATTAGGCGTTACCCAAAGAAATATACTCTCAAATCCTGCAGCTATCAGATTTACCAGCTTGTACTCGTCTGGAACTCCCCTAGGCACTCCTATGGAGTCTACCCAGGTCGGTGAGTCCAGGCGAGGATCATAAACATGTGTACCCTAGGTCCCTCTTTTGGCCAAAATCTGTCTCTTATGTCTGACAGCTAAAGTTCGCGAGTTGTGTTATGGAATAGTCCTTACCTGGTTTCTAATCAGCATGAGTGGAGCTCCCAGTCGCTCTGTAGACAAACGTGGCCTGGCTAAAGCACAGGCAACATAATCAGATACATGTTGTTCTCTAGCATTTTGAGCCACCCAATCAAGCCAGAGGTTACTGTCCTTGAAACCAGTGACACGCTCGATTAAATCCTTAAGCTCCAGTCTAGAGTAATCTGTGGTCAGAAGTACTCTCCCTTTTGGTTCCTGTTGCTTTTGAGCTACTGCTCTCAAAGTTAGCATCTGATCAGTCAGAATGGTGATAGAACTTTCTGCGAGCGGGTTAGACTTTGGATCAACTAAATTTACCTAAGCATATCATGGGGTGATTGCAGACCTGTACATCATACGCTCTCCAACTACTATTAGCTCCTGTACACTTAATGACGTTACACAAATCAAACGTGAATGAGCTGGTAGACCCTTTAACATAATTCAACTCTATGCCATTATTGCTGCTGAGACACTCAACACCTTTACCTGACACCTCGCGCTTTTGTCTTTTTACCGATCCCGTTTTAGCAACTACAGTCTCAGGAAGTGCTGGACTGGACTGGCCTCCGTGTTCAGACAAGGGTCTGGAGTACCCTGCAAAATATAAACAGTATACAACACAGCCATGGTTAATATTATTGCATACAATAAACATGTAGTGGTAAGGAACATTTTAATAAGTTTCTTAGCCCATAGAGATTTTTATTTTACTCCTGTGCTTGACAGGATAAGCCAAGTTGTTTTTTGTTTTGTTTTGTAATTCTTCCCTTCTGTGTGTGTGTCTACATACGTAAGCATATTATAATCAACATAACATCCCTGATTTGCAAATTATTTTCTGCCCCCGCTGCAGGACAACATCATGTGGTGGTGAGTCCATGTTGGCTAGTTTAATGTAGATATGTAACAGTTTCTTGATTCCATGGCCCACTCATAGTTGCGCAGTGTCAATATATGTGGAGAGTTCAATACACATTTCTTGGCTAATTATTTTCCCAATAAAAGTGAAATCACACATTGCATTTGATTTCACTTATATATTATCATGTTCTGGGCTCTATCCATTATATTAACTTTATTCAATCTCAATTCTCTTTATGTGTGTGAGCAACGCTTGTAGTTTTATTAAACACAACCCCAGTAAAATACACACCATCCCCATGTCAGCCTGACTCTCCGCTAAAAACACACTTCAAAGTTTTCTATCAGAATTTACGCCTCTTTTGGCTTCAAGCATATACATAACATGCAAAAGTTACTGTTAATGCCAGTTAGACAAGTTTCCATTATCTACAACATTTTGTTTCACCCGGCTCACCCTCACATGTTTCCTGTTCACTTATTGCATATTTATCTTTAAGACCTTTTACCTCAGTAGTTGCTAAGCAGAAACAAAGCAACCTGTGGTCCACCTTTACCCTGTAAAATAAACCCCTGTCATGTTTGTGTCTGTAAGCATGTTTTGCATTCATTCGTTACACTCCACGCCATTCCTGCAAATTAGGAGCTGTAAAGTTGAAAGCTGCATCAAGTCCAGGCCTCTGGCCTGGCCTATATATAAATCATGTGTGTTTGTAAGCGTGCATGCAATTCACCTGCTATGTTCTCATCTTCCCTCAACATGTATCACCTGGACACTCTCACCAGTGAAGCTTAAAACCCTTTTGGACGGAACATTAACTCTAAACAAGCACAGTTATGCATTGTGTATAAAATGAACTCAACCTGTAAATAGAGACATCACTGTTATGACCAACATCGACCTCTGCACAGCTCAGACGCCAGTTGCAAGAGCTCTCTAACATTAGAATCATCAACTGTGACTTATATAGTGTTATTTCAGTACTTTATACTTCACACATTTTTCAACGTTGTTTATATGGGGAGTTCCTCTTTTTGTGTCTATATTTATTAATATGCCTTGTGCACTAAAGCTTCCTGTTTTTCAGTCTGGCTGAGCACTTGTTTGTGAGTATAAACTGGCCTCTACAAGCCTTCATAGCAGATACACATTACAAATGCTTCATATATACAGAGAAAAACCCAATAATCCACATTTCACTATTTTGTTCTTCGGTTCAGATTTGGATTCTGTATTGTTCTTTATTTATTATTATTTATATTCAGATTGTTTATTGCTAGTCTTGGTTTCTTATTGTCTATTTGGGAGCTGACATAGTCTCTATAAATAAACTTCTTTTGGTGGAGTAGCATCAGGAGAGAAGCTCCAGAGAGGCATCTCACAAAAGAGATCTCCTCGACGTGTTGTATATTTTTAATATTTCCTTATTATTTTGTCATAAAATAAATCAACCAAATAACTTAAGCTGTGTGACAGCACCTTGCGTTTACGCCAGGCTGTGAGCTGCCCTGAAGCTACACCCCCTTTTACCCCATTTAATTTCTCAATCTTAGTTTAAACTATTCCTGACCTTCTCCTTCTCTCGTCTGATCATCTCAAGTATGTCCTGTACCAAATTTGCTTCCTCTTTTCAAGTCCCACATTTAATTTCAAGCTCTAAACTCAGAGCTGAAGTTCCCCTTTTCTAATTCTGTATGTTCTACAAGAGAGCAAGTCGGTAAACAAGTTTATCATCACAAAGGTTGTTAGGTACAGGTCACATAGACATTTGCTTATTACCCCTAAAACAGCACATTTCATGTAGCTAATCGCATATATTAACACCCCCCTTTTTGTGACACATCTCATGTGTTACAAAATCAAAATCCTTCACTCAGGTTTGGGAATTAAAGCAAAAGTTTACTCCTATCGCATTATGTATAAATGCTCCAGAACTTCAAACCTGTGTGTTAACCAGAACATCACCTGTTATACTCACCTTCTCCACTTATGATCCCACCTGTGTTATAAAACAAAAGTTAAAACAGAACAATTATCAGTCATGTGTTCAACCTTAGTCCAGTCTTTTATCAAGGTCCAGTCGGTCCAACCTATGGTCTGCCTGGTCCGTCCATTCACCTGTCCATTCCCACACATTCACTCACACGCATCAACATCCGGTAGTGGTAAACGTCCACACAAATAATCACATTTTCCACTCTCTGCAAACTCAGTTTATTTATATAATCATTTATTTTCTTTTTAGTTGTGTCTAGGAAAATATTTCTTGATACTTTTGGACTGGATTGGCTCGCTGCAATCCTTTTAGACAGGGACCCACAATCTGTCCCATTGTAATTCGGAAAAGGTCACCTTACTTTTTGTTCTCCTGAGACTATTGTCGGCGCCGTTATTCATTGTTTTCTTTTGCAGGCCTGCTTAGAACAAAAATGAGAAAAAAGAGAGCTGAGTATTAGCTCATCAAAGTACCAAACAAAATCACCTGACAGGTTTTTCTTTATAAGTGCACTGTTACAAAACCCCTTAAACATGTCCCTGATTATTAAAACTCCCTCTTTAAAAATAAAACAACAACCTCAAAATCTTCAACACTCTTAAATTTCACCCATAGAACACACCCAAAACGTAAAAAACTACACCGTTTCGTACACAATATCCCCCTTTAAGCATTTTACCAAACTCACATTCAACCTAACAAATAAGCACGTTCTGACAATATGTCAACACTAATTTAAAACCTCTTAACCAAATTTGCACCTCTGAACAATCTACCCCTCCTTTAAGGCCTCAATCACACACACACAGCCAGCTCCTCTGTCGACATTCACACGAGCTCTCAAACTTTTTGCATACTCAGCCATATCTCAACAATTTAACTTGGCGAACGAAATACATGATTACACTTCATCACATTATTCAATTATTTTCATTTTCTTTCTATACTAATCCCTTGTTTTCATCAATCAGTGCAAAGCACTCCTAAGTCACACTTTTAAACTAGTTTAATCAGTTTATTCAACATTCACACCATTCTATCACTCATACAAGTAGCAAGCCGATCTTCATTGCGTATGTTTGTGTGTGCTATTTTGCATATATGGCTTCACAGTCTCACAGACACTTTCCCATTCTCCAGTTAAAGAGTCAGTTTTCTCCGTCCCCGAATCACTAACCCAAATTTTACTTCCCCACCTTAAATCACAGCCCTGCTGGTCTTCCACCACCAGTTAGGGCTTGCTGTCAGGTTCCTGGACACTGTAAACAATTCAACCAGAAACTTGCCTTAACATATCCATTCATGTTAACCTGTAATTTCTTCAGACTCCTGGATCTGGAGAATTGGTGCGGGTCTGCTGTACTCCTGAAAATAACAAACTAAAACATTTTCATTATTATCACGGACGCCTAAACGACCCATTTCTCATTTTCTATTCAAAAATACCAATTATGTCATGTATGTAAGCGTGTTCTTCCTTGCGTTATGTGGTCATGTAAATGCAGTGTAAGCTGTTTTCTTCATTGCATGCCTTCATTGCGTTCTTCATTACATTCTCCTGTATTCATGTCAATATACACTAAGTGTAAGCTGTTTCTTAATTGCATGCCAGGTGATCATCTTAATTAAGTGTAAGCAGTTTCTTCATTGCATGAGTGTAAGCTGCTTCTTCATTGCATCCTTATGTATTCATTGCATTTTCATGTATTCATATTTAATTTATGCATCTTTTCACTGAGCTCTAGATTCAAACTATCTCACTTCTGATTCGTTTCAAAAATAATCTCACATGTAACAATTTGTATATGTGTGTTTTCTATTCATTAATATAGTTGTCAGTTATTTTGATTATCTTTACCTTTTGTATTGTTTACCTCTTTGTTGTGATGTGGTGGACATCCCTAAACGATCCCGAGTTCAGGGTTCAATTTCAATCCAATCATCTCCTATCTTCTCGCAGTCAAACTCGTCCAGCTTCATCTCTCACTGGTCCTTTTCCATTCACAGTGTCCTGTTCGGGCTTCAGGGCTCCAGCAAACACAGTGTGTTTCTTCTCTGTTTTGATCTTTCAGTATTTCCTCTTCCTTCAGTCTTATTTTCATTTGCTCTGTTTTCTTCTCCATTCATCTTTTCAGTCTTTTCTTCCAAGATTGCTCCAAGCTTGGCAAATATGACAGTCAGTGCCTTCAAGCAGACATATCACGCTGTTCTTCACCAGCATGCATATTGCATCACGTGCTGTCTCCCATGCTGCTGGACTCATCAGTCGTTGTCAGTGTTACTGCTTTCGCCTGTACTGTCTTTTAGCTTCCGTTACTTCTTCACGTCCACGATGTTCTATCGGTCTTCATCAGGAAATTGACTGTCCTTTGCGTTTCTTCTCGGGGTCTAGGACAAAGTGAGAGCTCAAGCTGCACAATTTCGAGCCAAAGACTGGCTTATTTTCACCCAATTCTTTTAATCTACTTTTCTTCTGCTGAACTCAAGGTTGCAAAGTTGAGAGAGTCCACCTGTATTGGCACACTAAAGCATATAATTAGTATCATCTTCATTTTATCTTAAAACCTCCCTTTTGCTTCATCTGCCCAGAGTTAAATCTCTCTCTCTACTCTGGGTGCACACTTGTCACCGTGAGCTTCCCTTTTATGGGCATGCATTTCCTGTCCCAGACACACACACGGTTTCCTGTTTCTACAGCTTCTGCAGAGACTTCCTTTTAATAATCAGTCTACAAATAATCAGTAATTCTATCTAAAAACCATATGCCTTCATTTCACTCACACACATTGAAATAGCGCTCTTTCACTTCTCCACACACATCACCATTCTTTAGGTCAGTTTTGTAGCATCAGTCACACAATCATTTCTTGAGTGGGTTTACTAAGTGCATATACTTATGTGTTTTTTAAACAGAAAAATAAACTCAACCTCTCCTAACATCACTCAAGGTCAAATATCTTCATAGTCCCAAAAGCAAGCATATTATTTCCCTAGTCAAAAGTCAAACCGTTACTCACAGTAATTTTTAATCTCACAGCCTTTGTGTTTTGAGTCATGATCAGTGGCCCCTATTTCACAGCAAACACGCACCTCTGTTTCAACCGGCCCTGTCTGACCATCCGTTATTGGAGTCAACACAAGACTAAACGTAAAGCCAGTCATATCTCTGCTATCTTCTTCCAAAACTCCATGGTCTGTTTCCTCCATGGAGTGTACAGGTTACATTACAAAACTACATTTGAAAGCCAATCGCACACATTCAAAATGAGACAGACATGTATCATAAAGTAATCATCGTATTTAACAACCGTAATGCCAACAAAGTAGAAATAAAAGCAATTCTTCCCTTAAAACACCAATATACGTCGTCCTTCACCCAGGCTCTGCAGTCAGTCATTAGCCACTCATTAGTAAACAGGAAATGTCACTCTAAATAAGTCACAGGCATCTCATTTACATAGACACAGACACACTCTCAAAATAACCAGCCTGCTGCAGTGCCCGTGGCAAACAGAGCCTATATACAAACATAGAAATTATAACACAGACACGTAAAACATCCTACTTTACATCAAAAAAGAAATATATTTCATACACACTTTTAAATATTCTAACCTCTTTCAGACGCCATGACCCGTCTCACACACACGGCCTTTTCTCTCTCAAACATCCACTTTCCACTCACTCAGACAAATCATGCAGAGTCACTCAAATCAAATACTGACAGCATTCACACGGTTAAAATCACTCGAAATACGCTTTCATACGAGTATTTTGGACATGCCTTCCATGTTCAGAAAGAGCAGGTCAAAAGAAAAAAGAAAAAGAAAACTGAAACCTCTCATCGTCCTCACCACTTCTCCCCACACACACATAACTGAAAAATAAAACACACCAACATTTATGGCTCACGAAATATACATCTATCAAAATTCAGTCATTTACTATACATCCACACTAATCTATTCAAACTGTATTCATACTCTCATAATAAGCAAAACCAACCTCTTATATACAGGAAAATTGGCAAAACGCTCAATACTGTCGAAACTGAAACCACCCTCTCTGCGCGTCCCCGCTGCTCATTTGCATTTACACACACCATCAGTGCACATCCGGCTGTGCATTACTGACCCAGAGACTGATCTTACTCATAGATCTCATATTTTATATTACAGACGTCTTTATATTTACAACTGCACAGATTTTTAGGCCTTTAAAACACCTACCAAATTTCGACAAATTTAATAATAACCGCCCTGCGGAAAACTCCCTGAGTTTTTTGCGACCAATTTAGCCATTATCCCGTCCCCGACGGTGGCCCGATTGCTAGTGTCCTACCTGAATTTAAAAGCGTTAACCAACCCAAACTTTCCCTGAAGCTCTATTTGTGGCATCTCACAGCCAAGGCTTTCTCGAAGTTTTAAGTTAAAGTTACACGCCCGAAACCGGGTTTCTACTGACCAAAAAAGTGCAAACCACCGTCCCGGACGGCAAAGTGGTCCAACCACTAGTTATTCTGGAGTGCCCCAAGCTCCACAGTGACCAACTGACTATCCCTCATAGAGGACGGAATCTGAGCGTCCCCGACTCCGGCAAGCGTTACCTCTGAGCGATGCACTTGTTAGACTCCCAGAGTCCCTTTCTATACAATTTAATTATTTTGAAGACACCCCAATAATCACAAACCCACCATATCGGTGTCCAAGCCCGGCTTTATATTCAATTGAGACTTTATTGTCACAAACTTCACCAATTACCTATTATTCTAAATCCTCTTTATTCTAAATCCTCTTTATTCTTATTCCTTTGGGACTTTAACCCGGTACCTTTAGTGAGACTCTAACTCACTTTTACTCTTTTTCTTATTCCTTTGGGACTTTAACCCGGTACCTTTAGTGAGACTCTAACTCACTTTTACTCTTTTTCTTATCATTACTTCAACTTCAACTTCTCATGAGATTTTCACCAAAATCAAAACAGACCTTTACCAGTAATTTTCAGTGAGTAGACTTTCAATTTGTTTTCAGATCCAATTCAGCACTGTTTGGAAATAATTCAACAGGTAGTGCCTTACCTTTAAATAAGCCGGCTTATGTCCACTCACTTCGACCACTGACTTGTGTCTGCCTGTTTGAGCACCTTGGACCCTCTCAGTCTCATTCTCCAACTTTCTCCCTCAACCTCGGCCAATGCACCAAATGTTACGGGTTCGAAATTGAGGATGAGAGCAAAACAATGATAGTCCAGAAGAGGTCGTTCAAACAATTGATTTTAATGAATGCACGCTGCGTGGAGAGGTGCAAACTGCAAAACAGTTGTACATCTCTGCCCAAAATACACTCTAGATTGCTTTTATAACATCAGGGTATTGTAACGCCCCTTCTTGCGTTTACAAGCACATAATTTGCATGTACAGAACATTCAGGTATTTTAAGAATTAAATGTAACATAGAGGTTCCTCCTTGTGGCATACTCTTCCGAATATGGTGATGACCTAAGGCCTTTGAGGTCACCCTGGACTGGACATCCTTCCGTCACCTGTAACTAGGCAAACTCAAATACCACAAGAAGCTTTGCTCAGGCCTTTGCTCAGCTTCTATTTTACTATACCAATATACTCAGGATATGAGTTATGATACATATATATTTAACTCAATCATTTTAAAGTAGTTATAACTGCACCTGTAATAAACATGTTAATATTTGATTATGATAACCCCTATAATATAAATTATAACATAATGCCAGCAGCTTCAATAAACACTTTGATGAAATGATAATTAATGCAATGATAATTCCACACCGGCCACGTGGAAGACAGTGGCGGCGTTCAGGAGGTCGTCCACAGTGGCGAAGATGCCCAACAAGCGGCCTGGCAGATGACCGACGATGTAGAGGCGGCAGTCGGGGACCTGAAGGCTGCGTGGCCCCCGCAGCACCAGGCGAGGCGGAGGCTGGACCAGACAAGGCAGCTGATGCAGGAGCTGGACCAGACGATGATGAAGATGCTGAAGCCGGACCGGGCGACGGCGTGGGTGAAGCCGATGAGGGGGCTGGGCCGGGCGACGGCATGGGTGAAGCTGAAGCTGGGCCGGACGACGGCGAGGATGAAGACTCTGAGGCCGCAGCTGGCGAAGATGAAGACCCTGAGGCTGCAGCTGGCGACGGCGTGGAAGCCGGAGACGCTGCAGCGGGCGACCTCGTGGATGAGGAGGCTGCTGCTGCAGCTGGCGACGCCGTGGATGAGGAGGCTGCAGCTGCAGCTGGCGACGCCGTGGATGAGGAGGCTGCAGCTGCAGCTGGCGACGCCGTGGATGAGGAGGCGGCTGCAGGCGACGCCGAAGCAGATGAGGAGGCGGCTGCAGGCGACGCCGAAGCAGATGAGGAGGCGGCTGCAGGCGACGCCGAAGCAGATGAGGAGACGGCTGCAGGCGGCGCCGAAGCAGATGAGGAGACGGCTGCAGGCGGCGTGGATGTAGCTGATGAGGATGATGAAGCAGGAAGCTGGCTAGGTTCTCCAGAACCTCCAGCCGACGAGGCAGAAGGCTGGACGGGCTCCTCAGGCCCTCCAGCTGACGAGGCAAAAGGCTGGACGGGCTCCTCAGGCCCTCCAGCTGACGAGGCAAAAGGCTGGACGGGCTCCTCAGGCCCTCCAGCTGACGAGGCAGAAGGCTGGCTAGGTTCTCCTGAACCTCCAGCCGACGAGTCTTGGGGCTGGATGGGCTCCTCGGGCCCTCCAGCGGACGAGGCAAAAGGCTGGACGGGCTCCCCGGGCCCCCCAGCAGACGAGGCAGGTGGCTGGGCGGGCTCCTCGGGCCCCCCAGCCAAAACAGTCCAAAAACCAGTGGGCACAGGGGCCCCTAACACACGCAGGGCTGAACCAGCAGGCACGTGGGCCTCTGAATAACACAGAGCAGAACCAGCAGGCACACGGGCCTCTGGCAGGAACAGGTCAGAACCAGCAGGCGCACGGGCCTCTGGCAGGGACAGAACAGAACCAGCAGGCTCACGGGCCTCTGGCAGGGACAGAACAGAACCAGCAGGCTCACGGGCCTCTGGCAGGGAGGGAACAGAACCAGCAGGCACACGGGCCTCTGGCAGGGACAAAACAGAACCAGCAGGCACACGGGCCTCTGGCAAACGCACAGCAGACTGCAGCTGCACAGAGCATTGATTCTGCTCAGGCAGCAACGGCCGGGTGCAGTCCTCAGCTGGCTTCTTAACCTCCAGGGGTCCAGAGTCTGCTGGGGGCTGAAACCCAGCCTCTGGGGAGGCCCTGGAGTGTATCTCAGTCTCAGAACAGGCCAGCTCTTGAGGAATGTTTACAGCCCTGTTGGGCATGTCTGTCTGCTTGACACGGGTGAGAAAAGAGGGCTGCTCAGCAGGAGACTGGGTCGATAAAGGCTGAAGTGACAGTTGTGGTGTGAATGAAACTAGTGAAGGAGCAGATGCTTGAGCTATAGGTAACGGAGTAGCTAACTGGGCAGCTGACTGAGCTGAGGGCAGCTGAATAGCTAGCTGGGCTGCTGAATGAGCTAACGGTTGAAGTGGTGTTTGTAGTGAACGTAATGCAGGGGGTGGTATTGGCTCCCCTGAGCCTCTAGGGCTCGGTTTAACCAGCTGAACGAGTTCAGAAGAAACAATTCTGCTTAGGCTTCTCGGCTCTAAGAGCACAGGGCGGAAACAGCCCGTTAAGTCTCCCTCTCCATTCTTGGATTGAGAACCCACAGCATTATTAATAGGTTTAGCAGTATATGTCAAAACTGAATTCAAACTGTCCGGGGTTGGCTTGGTATCGACAAAAAAGTTCTTAGTTGGCTCCAACAGAGGGTGCACAATCAGAGTTTTGCCTGTACATTCCGATTCTTCAGCGGAACAAACATCAACGAAATCAGTCAGGGAGTCTTTTCTTTCTACAGGGCCGGGGTGAATGTCCATGGAACAAACTGCCTTCACCTCACTACTCTTAGCCATGAGAGGAAAACAGTCCCCATTACTATTCGCAGGTGAAGCAATAGGGGTACAGTCAACGTCACTCACCATTGCCTGCAGTTCTGACGAGTGATTGGGCTCCGGTTGTAGTGAGGAATGACGGCGGCGGCGCCGCTTCCTCCTGGCGGCAGGGGCTGAGGCGACAGGAGAAACTGGTGATGATGGAAAAAAGACGTCCTCGTCCTCATCCTGCGACCACATCGCCGCCAAGCAGGAGGCAGGTGAATTAAGCACTGAGCTGCAAGTAGTGGAGCTCTGTGGCCGCGGTGCGGAAATGCCTCTCCCCCGTGACGATTGCTGCTGTGCGGCAGACGACTCCGCGGAGAGCTCCGTATGTTGTGGCAGCTGTCGATGCGACGGCTTCGGCGAAGAATACTGGGCGCGGGCAAAGGCTGCAAGCTCCCGAGCTTGTAACACCTCATGAGTTTCATGCAGCTGGTCCATCAAGGCCATGTATTCTCTGAGCTGATGCAAATGAGGATTCCCCTCCAGGATCGCCTTGATAGCGTTAATTCCAATCGCCATCACCTTAGCGTCCGTTGTATGGGAAATCCGCTTAACCAGACATTGAATGCGGGAGATATCACACTCCCGGGACGAGCCCTCTGGGTCCAGGTTGTGGTCGCGTCGTTCTGTCATGTCTCGGCTGTGTGCAGGCAGGCAGAGAGGAAGGACCCAAGATGCAGGACTCACGGAAGCGAAAGTGAATTCCGAACAAACAGCTTTATTGCAGGGGTTACCGAACAGAAAACTAACTATACTGAAAAACAACTAGACTGGCATGACAAACAGAACACACAGGGAGTGAGGGCAGAAGACGTTAACGACGCGACAGAGAACAAAGGAAACACAGGGCTTATATACACATGGCAGTAATCAAGGGATGAGAGACAGGAGGGGAACACACCTGGGAGAAATCAGAGCTGACGGGACAGGGGAATAGTAAACTGAACACACTCACATGAGACGGGGACCTTCAGAATAAAACAGGAAGCACACGACAGACAGAGACACAGACGCAGACTCATAAGCAAGCACAATAACATCACGGACAGACAGAGAAGACCAAACACAGGCCACCTAAACTAAACATGAGGGCAAGCTAACAAAACCCCAAACCAGAATACTCATCATGATCGGCAAAGGAACAGAACACAATTACAATCAAAGCACCAGAGGATAAAGAACAATCCATAATGCAGAAAATAAACTAAAACATAAGAAACTCAAAATGCTGGGTCGAACCGACCCAGGACCGTGACACCATAGACAGACGGAGGGAACACAGAAGTGGGGGCAGGCAGGCAAAGAACAGAAACCTAACAAATGGCAATTCACAACAGAATACATACTCGGAATGAACAAAAGCATAAGGAAACACAAAACACTGAGTCCTCAGACTCAGGACCATGACAGATCCAACACAAACTATCAAACACATTGGCTCACAGTCAGATTGGCTTTGTATGGATGGTGTAACAGGGGCTGGGAAAGGATGCTGAAAGCTGAATATAATACAGAACAATAACAGGACATATAATCATGTAGAAACATGATCTTCAACAGGCACACTTCTATTATTCATGATCACAAAGAACTTGTGCAGCCCTGATATCAGCCCTAATATATGAGTGTGTTTGCCCAAAGATTGAAACAGCATCAACATGACAGCTGTAAGAAATCTTCTCTCAGCCTTGTTTGGCAGAAGATCCCTGCAACAAAGATTGTAGCTGAAAGATGACGTGTGTAAAGTTTGTCTTTGGGAGGGTTGAGGCTGTTTTTAGACCTTTGATAGTTTCAATCCAGTTCTGAAAGACAGAAATAAAAACAACATCATTAAGATCAGATCATGGAGCTGTTTCCTGCCTTGTTTCTAGCTTCACATTACAAGACTTTACTACAATAAAGATGCTAACATGTATCTGTAGCAACAACATCATTGAATCTAGAACAACTGGAGCCAAACCAGTGGCTCTGCTGGGATCACTGGTGAGCCAACACTTCCTTGTTGATGCAGATTTCAGGGCTTCCTGTTGCTCCTCCGTTATAACTGTTCTCTCTTCTCAACACATGATGACACAAAGGAATCAGCAGTGACGAAGATGATGCTGAAGCACACATTTCACACATATAACAGAGCAGTGCAGTTACACACACCTCTGCTTGACATTAGGCCTCAAACAAAGACACAAAACACTAACTTGACTCTAAATAGAAGAAACTGGCAGCTTTTTCTGTTCTGTGCTTATATTTGACACACATGCTTCTCTTTGTGCAAACACACATTGCACTATAAGGGTAACCTAGCACACAATGATTGGACAGCACAGTGATGATGCTGGGAGATCCTATACGAAGCAACACAGAAACACTGAGAACTTTAAACATTGATTATATTGAGATAAGCAGCCGACCCAGTCTAGATAAAGGCGAGCAGCTGGGACCGCTGCTGCACCAAAAACAGGTTTCAGTGTTTCCATGTGTGTGTGTGTGAGATGTCTTTACTTATACTGGTCAATAGACTTTAGTCAACACATGATTGAAAGGTGTTACACATGAAATAAAAACAGTGTTTCATCTTTATTCCTCTGAAGCAGCTGCATTATAACCAATCTGCTCCTTTGTGGCCTTTAAAACAGCTTAAATAACTGTTGTTATATTTGTTTCTGCTCCTCTTGGACAGACGACTCTTGAAAAGACATTTTTGAATTTCAATGTGACTTTAACTGGATAAATATGGGATATATAAACGTCTGCAACAAACTGATTCCAGCTTCTACCTCATGATAGGAATGTTTTTGTGGCTCAAGATGACCTGATATCTTTCATGATGGAGACATTTGACACATGTTTCACATATTATAGACCAACAAGTTATTCATAGCAGTTTAAATACGGAGAGTCACTTTTGGGCCCAGCAGATAAAACAGAGCCAATATTTCCTTCTTTATTTAAGTGACGTGTGTCACAGATGTGACCTAGTAAAGTGTAGCTGAACATTAGTAACGTTATTAACACTCTCAGCTCGTCCTTGTTCCAGACCTGAAGATCCTCTTCTTTCATTCAGCAGCAGCTTCAGGTCTCTGATGGTCCAGGGCTTGTTGTTGGGAAACAGCCCTGCTGGGATGATGGTGTCCTCACAGAAACAGTCAGTGATGCTGTTGATCTCCATCACAGAGCACGTCCCAGTCTGCAGTCTCAGTCCTGCAGGGCCTCGCTGGCTTCCTGACTCCACCCAGTCAACAACAGGAAGTGTTTGCAGGAACAAAATGAGGCTGTGGTCAAACAGGAGTTTTTATCTCCTGGCTCTGACTCTCACTGCGGCCCCGCTGCTGTGTCAACATGTGTTTGTGCTAAACAATGATGGAAAGTGTTAGAAATGACTTGTTGGCCTCTGATCTGTCACAAACAGCTGAAACGTGTCTCTCATGAGTCACATGAAGGTTTCTGACAGAAAGGACAAAAAGTAGCTGCAGTCAGTTTGTGTCATTTTTATATTTATTCATCTGGGAGAAAAATCTGAGGGACATTAAAATGTGTTTTTCAACAGAGACAAGAACATAAATATAACGTCACAGGTAAATGAACATATTTCAAGTAAACAGCTGGACTGATCAGGTCCAAACACAGAGTGATCAACAAACAGCTGTCATATCTTTATATATAAGCTCTTTATAAATCCTGTTCACTGCAGTCTGTTTCCTAATAATGTCAAACTGTTAGAAACACAGAAACATGGTCTTTGTTCACATAAACCCACAAAAGGTATTATGGGAAGAAGTAATTAATGAATTAAAGACTAGAAATAGATATCTGAGAAACAAAATAAGAAATATTATTGTAAGGTGTATGGGTTACACTGTAAGTTGAATTGGAGGACAGATAGAAAGGGCACTACACGAAAGTGCCAGGATAAAAGGGGGTAAAATATTTATGAGCGGTCCGGATACAGAGACAACAGGAGTTTGTCACTCTGAAAAGAGTTGAACGATGCTCGGTCTCTGTGCTCGGGATCAGACGTAAGCCTTAAGCAATCATGAGCCACTAATAAGCATTACAGATTAATGCAGATAAAATCCATGAGTTTGATAACCTAGATGTAGTTAACGTGAAATGAGCACGCAATAAAGTGGACTTGTTAGGGGCACATTACAACAGAACGCAGGTGAATATAGGAATGAAAATAAAATAAAAGTTATGTACATATTGATAAAGGTCAGACAGGAGAATTGACAGGGATAATATACTGTAGATAATTGTTGAATGAAAGAGAGAATATGCCATTTTCTGCGTGTTGTCACATTGAACTTTCACCGGTGACAGAACATGACTTCACGCTTATATTTGTGAAGTTTGTAGGCCGTGGAGTGATCGAGGGGAGAACTTATGAATTTAGGGAATTTGCTGTGATAGAGGAGTCTGAGGTGGCGACGTGTCTGGCGCGATGCGTGTTTTTGTTTCAGGGGATGATTGAATATTGTCAGGCGAGGCACATTCTCTTACAGCGGACGTCGCCAGCAATGGCTTTCTTTATCAGTTGTATTTCTGCAGAGAGGACAGGGATTCCATTTCACTTGATGTAACAAAGGCAATATATATATATAAATACTACAGTATTGACAGTTTATTGAAGTATCGATAATGTTGGTGGAGGCGTCTTGTAGAGTGGAGATTTACTTGGAGGACGGCTTGTGTGAAATTAAGTGTATTTGTCACGGACGGACAGATACTGGTCCGTTTGAGGTGACCATAGGCGCAGACGTTGAGCCTGATGAATTAGATGCGTGTGTGGCTAGATGTTTTTGGGTGTTCAGAGGATTGGTGGAGATGGCGGCAAATGCGGATGAACCGAGGTGGGTGCCCTCGGACGCGGTGGCGTTTGTTCTGACTATGATAGACGCGACTGAAACAGGCCAGGACTTTGACCTGCTTGCTTGAGGGAGGGTCTTATGTTGATAGTGTGTGTTGTAGTGAGTTGTGATGACGGGTTGCTCAGTCTCGGAGGAGATATGACAAGTTGGGTAAAATCTGTGTGTCACCAAGCAGGACATTGAGAAAGTGACTGGAAGAGCGGGGTGCCGGTTTCTGACACAGAAAGAGGAGAGCACGAGGGTGACTAAAGAGGCGGAGTCGGGAACCCGGCACTAGAGGAGGTAAGTGTGTGTAACATTATGAGTGACAGTGTGACCTCTGGTGGGAAAAAAGGGTATAAACCCTTGAGGGATCAGGTGGAGGAGCTGAAGAGGGCCATTCGGCTGGCTAACACAGGGGCATTCAAGGCGGCGGAGAAAGAATGTAAGGGAATGGAACATGAGGTGAGTAACCTGGTAACATCACAGGGGAAGCAGATGAGTGATAAAACACCTTTGAGCGTAGTGTTTAAAATAGAAGGAGAACGGTGCAAGGGGAAACTCAAACAGCTGGAAGAGGAGTGTAGGGGTCATTCAGTAAATAGGAAGGCCAAAACAGAAATGAAGGAGTTGAAAGATGAGCATGACAAGTGCTGTAAGTGGTTATTCTTGTGGAATGGCGCAATTAATTGGATGAAGGAGGATGATATGGACAAGACAGGTGACATGGTGAGTATCATGGAGGCAGTTAAAGAACTGAAAGAGGAAAATAAGAGGCTGGAGGACAAAATGAAGGACCTGACCTTAAAATCAGAAGGCCCAATTAAACGGTCCACACCAAACATATACCCGTGGGCCACTCTAACGCCTAGTGCCCCGCCCCCACCCTATGTCATGCCCGTGATGACCCTTGAAGGGGGGGAGGTCCGTGGGCCAGACGGACAAACGGGCTCAGTACGAGGAGGAGTGGTAAACGTAAAGTACATTAGTGGACCCGCGGTAGATGCTGGGGAAGCCCTAAAGGTGAGGGAGTGTCAGCCCTTTAGTGACAGTGGGAGACCGGAGGCCTCAGCTGCAGATGCAGGCCCGACCTCGCCACGAGGGGAGCTCAGGGCTGGTGGACTGGAGCAACCTGAGGGAGGAGAAAAGGAAGAGTTCGGACAGATTGGTGAGAAGGACAGGGGGCACACCCAAGAGGAGGTGCAGGCTCTGAGGGCATTGGGTGCACGCCCCAAGCGTCAGAGGCAAATAAGCCCAGGGGAAGACAGACCGAGTAGAATTAAGAGATTAGGGGCCGTGGGAGGAACGCCTGACTGGGAGCGCTGGGAAGGAGAAGTGCATGGTCATATGCATGATGAGCCCCAGGCCCTATGGGAGGCATTTAGAGCATTGGACGAGGTGAGGCACACAATTCTGAAAGGTATATCAAAAGATAGTCAGGAGAAAGTGATAAGTTTAAGTGATGAGGAGGAGGACGAAGAGGAGGAGGATGAGGATGCTGAGAGAGGAATTGAGTCGGATCCAGGCCAAACTATAGCACTGAGAAACAGGGAGGTACAGAAGGAAGGGGTAGGTATAGTGAAGAGGAGATCAATGTTTAAGCTATCAAAGGGCAAGGCAAAGGTGAGGGGCATTAATAGAGGACCGGTGGACAGAGGATTGAAGGAAAGTAAATTTAACCTGCCTCTGATGGCCGGGCCTTGTGGGGAGGCAGTGTATAGGGCATATAAAGTAAGGGATTTGGAAGCATTGATTACACAACTTCCGCCAGTTACTGATGGAGGGGCTAGTTGGTTGAGGAAATTAGCCACATTAACAGAAGGAGAGGAATTGGGACTGGGAGATTTTAGAGGGATAGGAGGAAGGTGCTTTTTGGGCGGAGGATTGGCTGATATAGAGAGACTAGCACGCACCACGGCATATGCAAATGACTTACCTCTTTGTGAGGTCCAAAACGCTCTGTTCAATGCGGTTCGTGAAAAATATCCTACACGCAACGCTGGGGCAATACCTAAAATAATATGGGACCCTAAAGACACACCAGGGGAGTTTTTGGCTAAAGCTAAGGAAAAGTGGTTGACCGAAACAGGCATACATCCAGGCAGGGAGGGAGAAGGTCGAGCTTGGTTCCGTTCGGCCGTCCTTTCGGGGCTGCCAAAACAGGTCAAGGCTGACTTAGAAAAGAACCCAGACTTTGCAGTGGCAGAGGCTGTACAATGGGAGCGGCACGTGGTGCATCGGCTCCAAGAGGAACAGGATTCAGTGAACAAACAGAAGAAAGAGCTTGAGGAAGCCCAGGCTCTGCTTGTTAAGATGCAGCTGGTGGAGGCGCGTGACAAAGTGAGCAGTAAGAAAAAGGAATTGAGAGAATCAGGCAAAACAATAATGGTGGCAAGGCCTGAGGTTGAGCCGGTCCCGAATTGGCCGGATTTGGATCCGAATGTCTACCCTGATGACCGCTGGCCCGCCAATGCACCAAGGCAACGCAGACCCGCGGGGAATTGGGGGACCGGGGGTCCGCAAAGGGGGCGTGGTGGATATGGCAGGGGTGGACTAAGAGCTCGGACTCTGGGGTCTCCAGGTAACAATGCCAGTGGGATGTATGTTCAACCCAACAATGACAGATGGAGGGGCTGCTTTATCTGTGGAGCTGAGGGGCACTGGGTTCGAGACTGCCCAGAGAGGCCCAGTGGTTTTGCAGGACGGGGCTACCCAACTCAGGCACGAGGTAATAACAGAGGAGGAGCTGCGTACAGGGGGGCGCACCAAGCTCCAAATCCCAGTGCGGCGCCTGTCGCCCAGTATCCAGTTGCAGACTGGGGCTGGGAGGGAGAACAATACTGACGAAGCCCGGAGAGACCGGACAGCGTGGGTACGGCAGAAGCCATGCTGTCGATGAAAGTGGAAGGAACAGAATTATCCTTCCTGGTGGACACTGGAGCAACCTATTCTACACTGAAAAACACACCTGACTGTGCAACACTCTCAAGCAATACAGTGAGTGTTGTGGGTTTTTCCGGGATTCCAATGACTCTGCCACTGACTGATCCAGCTTTGACACAGTTGGGAAAACAGACTTTGAAACACCAATATGTGGTGTCACCCCAGGTCCCTGTAAATCTCATGGGCAGGGACCTGCTTGTGAAACTGGGAGCTAACATTCTGTGTTCAGCTGATGGCCTGACTGTCACTCTGCCTGGAGGAAAAGAATTCCCGTGCCTGGGATCGCCCCTAAAGACTCAATATCTGATCAAAGACTCTGAGCAGTCCACAGCAGATATATACTGGGGAAGGCTGGTGGAGGAAGGCATTCTGAGAATTTACCAGCAATGGAGACCCTGGATAATGAGCTTGGCCGTCTACTCTGAGCCTAAAGACCCTTACCACGTCACCCTGTTTTATGATAAGGAAGAAGATGAAATCTATAGGGAACAATTTGAAACTGATTTAGAGGGAGAAACGTGGGAGGTAAAAACATATAATATTTACATTGGGCCAGAAGGTGTCGCCGCGGCTGTTAAATTAACCGATGAACAACTGCCTTGGTACAATGTGGGAGAGGATTCAGCCCCTCACATTACATTGGCGGTCCACTGTGGTCATGAAGCACGAGATCTTGGGCCAATGGTCAAGCGGGCGCTGGACAATTCATGGTGGCAAAGTACACAAATTCCAAATGTTTGGTATGCTCCGGAATGTAAAACCTATCGTATACTTTGCTTGTCTAATGATGCTGTGATTCTAGAGCATAAGGAAATTTCCAGAACACATGGCAGGGAAAAAACTGACCATCCGGACGCAGTGGCAGAACTCTCCAAACTGCCTGACACGCTGTGGTCCAGAGGACCCACGGACGTGGGTCTGGCGTCTTGTTCACCTGTTCTTTTCCAGTTGAAGTCTGATGCACCCATTAATAAACCACAGTACAGGCATAAGCCAGAGGCTGATGCAGGCATCGCGGAAACCATTGAAGGGTTGTTGCAGGTAGGAGTGTTAGAACCATCACATTCAGACTGGAACACTCCTATTTTGCCCGTTGAGAAGCAGGGCACGGGTAAATATAGAATGGCACATGATTTGAGAGCTATTAATGCAATACTTCGCACTGACACTGTGCCTGTGCCAAACCCATACACAGCTCTTACAGCTATTACATGGGATCAGAAATGGTTCACGTGCATTGATTTGGCTAATGCATTCTTTTGTCTCCCACTGCATGAGTCACTCAGAGACATTTTTTCATTTACATATAGAGGCAGACAGTTCAGATACACACGTTTGCCACAAGGCTTTGCACTGTCCCCAGGCATTTTCAATCAGGTGCTAAAAGAGGCCCTGTCACCATGCCAACTGCCTGAGGGATGCACACTAATACAGTATGTTGATGATCTGTTGATTGCAGCTCCGTCAGCAGCGGCGTGCACGGCAGCCTCGCTCGCGGTGCTGAACAGACTGGCGGCGTGTGGATTCAAAGTGAGCAGGGAGAAATTGCAGATGGTCCGACCAGAGGTAACCTTTCTGGGCCGAGTGATTGCACACAGATCGGTGGGGTTAATGAACACACACAGAGACCAAATTCTGACACACCCTAAACCGCGAACTGTGAAAGAACTTCTTTCTTTTTTAGGTTTGACAGGGTACAGCAGGCAGTTCATTCCGAACTACGCGGGTAAAACCGCGCCTTTAAGGGACCTGATTAAGAAGGTCGGCGCTCGAAATCTGAAGGCTGAGCTGTCCTGGACGCCGGCCACAGAGACCGCGTTCATTTCATTGAAACAGGATTTGTCGAGAGCCACTGATTTGGCCACACCAAACTATGATGAACCGTTCTATTTGGATGTTTCTGAAACAAATGACATTGTAAATGGTGTTTTGTTTCAGAAAAAAGGGGGAAGTAGAGACGTGCTCATGTATGTCAGCATAAAACTGGGCCCAATGGAAGCAAGACAGCCAACATGTACGCAACACGCTGCAGGGGTGGCCAAAATCATTCAGAAAACAGCACATATAGTGAGGGAACACCCACTAAAAGTACTCACCACACACAGTGTGGTGGCTTACGTGAATTCACAAGCGTTTACTATGACTGCACTGAAACAACAGAGGTTGAGCAAAATTTTAGACGCACCTAACTTGACATTCACTCATGAAGGGATTAATATGGCAGACCTAATGGGGTCAGGGGAACCACATGACTGTGTTAAAAGAGCCCAGGTGGAAGAGAAAGTCAGAGAGGATTTGAGGGCAGAACCCATAGCAGGAGCAGAGGAGTGGTTCACAGATGGATGTTGCCACAGAGATGAAGAGGGCTTGAAGGCAGGTTATGCGGTAGTCCGCAGGGTAGGAAAGGAACATCAGGTAATAGAAGCAGGAAGGATTGAGGGACAGCAGTCAGCCCAGAGGGCTGAAGTGATAGCACTGATCCGAGCTTTAAGGTTGGCTAAGCATATGAAAGTGAACATCTATACAGACTCAGCATATGCGTTTGGAGCTGCGCATGTGGAACTGGCTCAGTGGAAAAGAGCTGGATACAGAACAGCAACCAATGCACCTATCCGCCACAAAAATGAGATGGAGGAACTGGAGAAGGCCCTGATGGATCCGGATGAGGTGAGTATCGTAAAATGCAAAGGACATTCCCAAGGAGACAATCCGGTGGCAAGAGGGAACCAGAAAGCGGATGAGGCTGCCAAGAAAGCCGCCGGCTACAAAGGACAGAGACAAATGGTACAGGTAACGGCAGAAGAGGAGGGGAGTACCAACATACTGGAAGAGGTCAGACAGGCTCAAAAGGAGGCCACCTCAGATGAAAAGGGGGTGTGGCAGGCTAAGGACTGGGGCATATGGGTATAAGACAAATGGAGAGAAACTTGTGCCGATGGTGGCATCCAGAAATGAGGAACATGGTACTGGAAAAGGCCAGAACATGTTTAATCTGTGGCGCACACAACCCCAAACCTGCAGTGAAACCAGAGCCAGGTAAGTTTGTAATGCCAGAGAGACCAGGGGAGGAGATTGTCATTGATTTTACTGACATGATTGAGACCGGCCCAGGTGGGGTGAGGTATTTGTTGGTGTGTGTGGATGCCCTGACCGGATGGCCAGAGGCATGGGCAACCCGAAGGGAGGACGCGAAAAGTGTGATAAAATGCTTGATTAATCATTACATTCCGCGACACGGGTTTCCCAAAAGAATTAGATCAGATAATGGGACACACTTTAAGAATCAGGATCTACAAGCGGTGGAAAGGATGTTGGGAGTGCAGCACAAATTTGGGACAGTGTATCATCCACAATCACAGGGAAAGGTAGAAAGAATGAATTTGAACTTAAAGAATAAACTAGCGAAGATATGCGCCCAAACTGGGTTAAACTGGGTTGCTGCACTCCCTATTGCTTTGATGACCATACGATGTTCTGTGAATCAGTCAACAGGCTATACCCCGTATGAGTTGCAGACCGGGAGACAGTTCCCAGCACCCTGGACCGTGGCCCCGGCGGACCAGTCCAGGAAAACTAACAGGTCTCACACTGAGTATTTTAATGAGTTGAAAGCACTTGTGTCCAGTTTCACCAAACAGGTGGCGTGTGAGAGGCCCAAGGAGAAAGGAGAGGTTCCTGACGCGAAGGCGGTGTGGCTGAAGGTCATTAAACGCAAGTGGAAGGAGCCCCGGTGGACCGGCCCATACGAGGTGACGGCCAGGACAGCCACAGCGGTGCAGCTGAGAGGAAAAGGTGACAGCTGGTATCATTGGACCCAATGTGCAGCCGCGGATGACCGGCTGGTCGACGAGACACCAAATCCACTGAACACAAGGGTCAACGATTCTAAGGGGCAGAATAAATCCTCTCCCTTGTGCACCGGGCCGGTCAGTAGTCCACCTGACGGGCCAAAGAAAGAAGAGGCGCCAAGGAGGAAATCACCGCGTCTGCAGAAAGGAGGGACCACGAGCTGAGTGGTCAAGAAAGCTGCTATAGAAAAAAGAAAGAAAAAAAAAATAAATAAATAAACCAAGGAAAGGAGATAAGAGAGAGATACAATCAAGCTGTGAAATCTTTTGCTAAAAGTATAGAATCAACATTGAAAAATGCCACGCAGAGAATTTTCTCGTGAATTAGAACCTCGTGAAGTGAGGACACAGATGAGGATGTTGCTTGCTATTGTAAGTTTGATGGCTGTAATGATATTGATAATGGCCGTATGTTTGCTCGTTTATGCTTTGCAGAAAAATCAGAGAGACCTGTCCGGACACGGAGGCCAGCCTATTCCAGTCACCACCGTAAAACCGAGTATCGAAACAGGGCCGGGGGTGAGATCAAAACGCGAGCTCTCAGGTAAAAAGGATGGATGCCTCAGCACATACGGAGGACTTGAGTTGGACTACGTTAAAGGGTCCACTACCTCTTACACATTCGATTTGTGTGAAGTAATTAATTGTAACGGAGCAAACAGAAGCTGGAGGGGATATGATGTGTGGGTCTGCAGTCATAGTTATATTTGCACCCGGGTAGGGAACCCTTACTCCAGCCGGGGAATTCGCCCGGTGCTGGCGTCATATACGGCAGGACAGTGGTGCGCCCCTGGCTGGGGGAACGTTGTAAGTTGGACAGGGGTAGGATGGGAACCACATGTGCCCGAAGGATTGAGGGGAATAGCAATTCAGAGAGATTTTTCAGCTGCCCAAAACCCTATCACTCTTTCTCTGGGCCCTTGGGAGACTCTTCCCAGGTCACAGAGCCCAGGAGGTGTGTTCAACCTGATAATTGGGGTAGATGTCTCTGGTTCAGACCCGATAGGGCTACTTAGAATAAATTTAGTTGATGCTAAGCCAGGGCCAATGCTACACGGGGGTGACAATGCAACAAACCCGGTCACAAACCGTACAGGAAGAGGAGGGGATGGCAGACGGGTTCTGACGGTCGATTATACTAGGTTGAGGCCTCAGGATTTAATTGAACGCGCCACTGGTTTCAGTGACAGAAACCTGTGGCTGGACTGGGTGGCTCAAAACGCTAGGGAACAGAAGGTGTCTAACTGTGTTGCCTGTGCATCGGCGAGGCCACGGTTGTTTATAGAACCTGCACCTTTGCACCCCGAAGACCCGTGGGGCTATGGATGCATGTTGCGAATGACCAGAGAAGCTGTGAGTACTGGCAACTGTACAATGTTGTCCAGTTTATTCCCACCGATTGACAAATACTCAAGAGCGGGACCATTTACACCCAGGAAAGACAATTATACGTGTTTTAAGTTTTCCACAGACAGAGTAAAATATAGGCTGGGGGAAATTGACCCAAGCTGGTGTTCTCTTACCCAGACAGGGAGAACCACGAATAATGCGAGTGCTGACACCACTGTGATTGGGATATGGGCTAGAAGTGGGTTGTATTATTATTGCGGAGAAAAGACGCTTTTGGTCCGTGTTCCTCTGGGGAGTGTGGGGACGTGCGCAATGGTCCGATTAGGAGCACCTCTTATGTTGATAGGAAAACAGGTGAAAGCCGTTCCGGAACGCAACACTCGCACCCTGGCGGCGAGGAGGAAAAGACATATTCTAGCCAAAAGGGAAGTGGCAGGGTGGAATGCTTTTGACCCTAGGACGGACTCACCCACCTGGATTGACTCTATAGGAGTACCCAGGGGTGTTCCTAATGAATACAAACTCGCAGATCAAATAGCAGCGGGGTTTGAAAATCTCCCAATAGTATCGGCTTTCTTTCCAGTGACCCCAAACAAAAATGTAGATAGGATAAACTATGTCCACTATAATGTGCTGAGGCTTTCTAACTTGACTCGAGATGGGATCGAGGGGTTGGCAGAGCAAATGGGTCCGACGTCATTAATGGGAGTGCAAAATAGAATGGCGTTAGATTTTTTGCTAGCCGAAAATGGGGGCGTCTGTTCGATGTTTGGTGATAATTGCTGTACTTTTATTCCGAACAACACGGCCCCGGATGGCTCGGTGACCCGAGCTCTGGAGGGACTCAGGACGCTGTCGAAAACCATGCACGAGCATTCGGGAATTGATAATCCGCTGGAGGGCTGGATGACTTCGGTGTTCGGACAGTGGAAGGGGTTTGTACTTTCAATTATGCTCTCATTAGCTGTTTTGGTGGGCATTTTGGTAACCTGTGGCTGTTGTCTCATTCCTTGTGCTCGAACGTTGTTGGAGAAGGTGATCACGAAGGCAGTGGATCCGGATGCGGAGGCTCACATGTCTATGATGCCATTGATGGACATGGAGGTTATTGTGGGGGATGAGGAGTGACACAGCACACTGTTTTGGCGAACTCTGCTTAGCAGAGTTCGAAAGGGGGAAATGTGGGGGGTGATTAACTGCCCCGGTCATTATCTATGTGCCCACCTCTAGTGAGAGCATGTTTCGCTTAGCAAGTTTCAAATGTTAGATGGTAAGTTACCTGAGCAAACATATTGGCAGCTTGGGGAGTACCCCTGAACATGGGAAATGATTTTAATCTTTATACATGATTGCATTTGTGCTTATTAAAGGAGCTGTGGCTCCTGGTCAAGTGAGGGTCAGAAACTCTTGGCGGACGTTAATGATCAGCCAATATATGGTGAGGGAGTGACGGGAGCATTGAAAGAAATGGCAACACACCTGCTTACATGTCAAATCTTTCAGTTATCATTCTATATTACTTATATGCTATTAGAGTTTTAAGTTTTAAGTGTGAAGTGTTATCATCCAGTGTTACTTTTATTCTTTAGAGCTAAGGTGTAGGGGTGGAGTTTTAAGTTTTGTCATTTTTATTACTTATATTCCTTTAGAGTTAAGTTTTAAGTTTTAAGAAGTAAGCAGTGTCGTTTATATTTTCAGCAGCTTTTTTGGAGTGTGACATTTAGCCTAGAAAACCACAAACGGTTTCGGTTGTATACGGCAGGCTTCAGGCCCCCAGAGAGGTGTGAAGTCATTTCGGGTGCAGACAGGTCATGACTTTTGCAATAGGTTGGAGACGAGAGGTGTTTTGCTGTAGTTGCAAAAGGTGCCTAGGCTGTCTGTGGAAACAGGAAGATGCTGGATAGGTCATCAAGATAAGAAGCGAGCTGGTGGGGACTAGACAATGTTCTTTTGAACTGTGTCAAAAGTTAAACTGAACGTTTGTGGTTTTCGGGTGACGTGGGTTTCACTGTATTTTTGCCTAACAGCAGGGGAGGGGAGGTACGGTTCTATTCTTATAAAATCTCTGTCTTTTCTTTGATTGTTCAGTTCTGTGTTGAAGTACTCAGCATCAGAACTCCATGCATGTGAACCAATAAATCTTTCGCTTTTGATCTTACCTCGTTGACCTGAGTTGTTTTTCTTAAGAGCACTCCACACTCCTTTTCCAATATTTTTGAACCTTAACAGATCCTTTGTTGTTCTTTTGATGCAGAGTTACATTATAAATAGAAAGAGTTATTTCAGAGTCTCATCAGTTTTCCTGCATGTCTTTATTGAACACATCAGCAGGGCTGAAGCTCTCATGTTAAACACACACTGATCTATGGACACGTTCATGTGTTTCTAACAGAACTAGGCTGTTATCAGCTGCACTAACATGATGTCACACACACTGAATGTAACAGTGACATCATCACACAATCAGCTGTGATTGTTTCACTGTCATCAAACTAGTCAACAGGAAGTAGAATCAATAGAAACAATTATTTACTGACAGCATGTCTGATGGAAATAAGTGCAGATTATGTATGAAGTATAACTGCACACAGTAACTGTGTTACAATAAGGACTTAACAGCGCCCTCTGCTGGAGTGTTTCAGTACTGCGTTAACTAGAATACACCACCTCCTCCTCCTCCTCACACCACCTGCTACAGCTCTACTCTTCTATGACTACAGTCATCCACAGCACTGATGTGAGGTCACATGGGTCATATGTAAGGAGCACAGAGACGTCCTAGCAGCTGACCTCAGGTCAGTTTAATGACTGTGAGCAGCAGCTGTGTTCTTGTCACTGTGACAGGGAGACACTCTCAGACACAGCGCTCATGTCAGCTTGTTCTCATGCAGGAGGATCAGGAGCTCCATGTTTGTCTTCATGTTTGAATCATGATGTGTTTGTGCCATCAGAGTCTGTCATGAGTACTCAGGGTTTCACAGCAGCTCTTCTGGATGCTGACGAGGACTCCAACCTCATGTTTCACCTCTCTGAGCTTCTGATGTCTGTGAACACTCGTGTTTCTTCTCTGGGCTCATCTGGACAAAAACACCTTTCTGTGTTTGGCTCCAGCCTCATTGTGACTGACAGGAAGTGTGTTATCCATGAGCTTCTTTGTTTCCTGCTGTGTTTCCTGTCTGTGGACAAACACGAGTGTTTCAGCTGAGGACTTGGTTCCTTCCACCTGTCCATACAGGACATCACGCTGTCTTTTCTCTTTAAATGCAGCTCCAGGTCCTTCCACGTGCTGTATTTGTGCAGTTTGTAGTGTGTCCTGGGAAACGTAGCACACATGGTGTTCTTCTGCTGTTTCCTCCTTTCACTGAGTGTGAAACACTGACGCTGTGCTGTTGTTCACAGAGCTGATTCTAGCTGCAGCTGGACTCTGTCAACTAACTGAATGTGTTGGTGCTGATCACGGGGAATCTTTCACATTTATTACAGGTAATAACTCTGATTTTTCTGTGTATTATGAACTAAATGTATCCTGATACACACAGAGATGGATGAGCAGAGGTCACATGATGAAAGAACAAACATGGAGTCTTTGATTTACTTAGATATTTATTGATGAATGCAAAAAAACCCTCAGACTGAAGACACCATAATAAATAAATAGATTGTGATGAATATGAATAACTGGAACAGTTTGCTGTGGTTTCTTCTGTTCCTGTCAGAAATAAGAGTCTGGCAGCACTTTGCTCTCCTTCCACATGTTTAAGGAGGAAGTGAAGAAGAGTGAGTGAGTCGTCTTCCTCTGTGGGCCCAAAATCAGGCAGCAGCCACGTATTTTTAAAAAACCAACACACTGCTTCAGAAACACTGAGTCCAGGTGACCAGAGTCATGTGATCAGTGAGGTCTGAAGCTGCTTCAGGAACACTGTAGCTAAACGATGCTAACACGTTTGACTGTATTGGAGCAAACAGCTGCTGAAGTTACAATTCAGTGAAACTGACATTGATCCTAGACAGTCGGCTACATCACTGGCAGCCTCTGGCTTTTCCTCACAGGAGGCTCGGCTGCCAATCAAACAACTAACTAACCAACATGTGGATCCTGGAATAATGGGAGCTTCCATCTTTGAAGGACTGAAGAGGAAGAAGTTCACAAGGAATCATTTAGAAGAGTTTCAAACATCAACTGATTGAATCCATGAATGTGAAAACGTGTTTGTGAGTGAAAGAGACAGACATGTACAGACTGAACTATCTGTTCAACAGTCAGAGTGTTTCTCTAACAGGAGACACTCTTTACACTCAGCACAGGGACACTGAGGAACCAGGAGACCTGAACCTAAACCCAGGATAAAGAGCAGTGTTGGGGAGTAACGGAATACATGTACCGCCGTTACGTATTTAGAATACAAAATATGAGTAACTGTATTCCGTTACAGTTACCGTTTAAAAAGGTGGTATTCAGAATACAGTTACTTTGTTGAAATAAATGGATTACACGGCGGTACTTTCCTGTTTCATATTCTCGCGGGTCAGGATTGTTTGGGTTTGTGTGACAGCTGTTCTGTTGTTCCAGGCGGCAGCGTTACGGTTGTCATGGTTACAGTGTGACGCTCTCTCTCTGCGTGTTTCCTGGGTGAGAGAGCGCCTTTTTGTTATTGTTGTGCTAAGCTAAAAGGCAGAATGCTACAGGCATGGCCCTAAAGAATGTAGCCTGATGGGCAGTGTAGTCCGTGCTGCAGGGAGAATGGACTGCCATACCCGTTATGTGTCTGTGAGCGAGGGAGGGAGAGAAAGGAAAAGTCCGAGCTGTATATAATAATAACCACTGCAGCCAAGAAGAGTGCCTGAGGAGCCCAGCTGTAAGTAAGCTATTAAGACTCGACTGTACACTGTGTTCATGTTTTCCTCCGCAAACAATAAGTTCCGTTGGAGCAGCCTTTCAACGCCTCTCTCTGTCTCCCGCAAGCAAAGTTGACCCAGACAACAAAGTAAAGCTATTTTTCGGCTACCAGCCCGACACAAACCCACCGTATTAGCCAGAGGTCCCTTTACTACGTTTCGGACCTTCAGTAACAGTAATAAATCACAGCAATAGTACATTCACGTAGTTGTAAACAGCATGATAATATATTAAGTAATCATTAAGTCATCATCTCATTGAGTAACGTAACGGAATACGTTACAGAATACATTTTGGGGCATGTATCCAGTATTCTGTAATGGAATACATTTTAAAAGTAACCTTCCCAACACTGATAAAGAGTTTGAGTGAATGTGGTGTTGAAGGTGTGGAGGTGGATCAGAGTGTCAGAGGAGACTCTGTAGAAGGACAGAGTGCCAGCAGGACAGTCCACATACACTGCTGCTCTGTTAGAGACAGAGGAGGAGGAGGAGGAGATGGATGTTTGCCTGTTATTGTGGTGGACAGAACGAGGACCATCATCAGAGCAGTACAGACTCCAGGACTGATCATTGAATCCAAACACACAGTCTTCACTGTCTTCTTTCCTTTTGATGCTTCTGTAACTCACTGATATAGAAACTATTCCTCTCCACTCGACCTCCCAGTAACAGCGACCAGTCAGACCATTTCTACACAGCAGCTGACGAACATCAAATCTGTCTGGATGATCAGGATATGACTGAACCTCCTCCACACGTGTCACCGTCCTGTTGTTGTCAGACAGTTGGAGGTCTGTGTTCATTGTGTTTGTGTCGATTGTGAGTTGACAGGAATCTGATGGAGAGAACAAACACAATCCAGCTGCAGTTATTGATCCATCATCTGTTCATTGATTGACACTTTGATGATGACTCCTGACATGATGAAGATGGTTGAATGTGTGCTGCTTTGTTTTCATGAATCCCATTAAAAACACACTTACACTTCCTCAGACCTGGTCTCAACCATCGGACTCCAGCAGGCTCCACCCTGAAAGGAGGAGGGGTCAGAGCAGCACAGTCAGCATGCACACATGGACATTACATGGCTCTCACACACACACTGTTACACACTGATAAAGGAACAGTCCAACATTTTTATGTGTATATATATATATATATATATATATATATATATATATACATATATATATGTATATACAACATAAATGCTACGGCAAGGAGGAGTCAGGACGCCAGGTCAGGGGGGAGATATCACCCCCACCCGAGATTGGGTACATAGCCCCAAGTGCGATAGGAGAAGGATCGTTGAGTGCGAGAGGAACTGACCTGAAAGATAGGATCATGGCTAAGCTTTAAACCTGCATCCCCCGTAGCTGGTTACCAAGATTACGTGAAGTACCCTCAGAAGGTCTGCTAGATGATGTTAATGCAGCACTACGGATGATACCTACAACCACAATTACCGACACTAACAAGCTGATCTACACTACGGCAGCAGTGATCAGTGAGATGCTTGGCTACAAGTTGAACAGCCACAAGGGGCAGTACCCTCTATGGAGAAGGAGGCTAGAGGGCAAGATCAAAGTACATCATGCAGTTTGTGTTTTGACCTCCAGAGGGCGACAAATCAGCACAGACAGAGAGCTCCATTCAAACTTTGCTGCCATCAGTAATAATTCTTCAAATCATCAGTGTTTGAGCAGTTATGATATCAGGGACAATCTAGACACGTGTGACAATACTGAACATGTCACATGACTCACCTTAAACATCATGTGATCCACTCTCAGTCTGCACTTTCATTCATGACTTCAACAGGTTGAAATGAGCTTTGAACAAACATTCAGTGAAATCTTTCATCACATTATTCATGTAAGCACCAGATGAACTTTGTACTAACAACATCTTGAGTAACAGAGTCTGAATGAAGCTCAGGTGTTGATGCTGCTAACTGATTGGACGGTTGGATTCAGCTCTGCTCTCAGTCTTTACTGCAGGTGAGTGCAGACCTGTAAAAATATTTTTATTATATTAATAATAACTGAATTTACTTTAAGATAAAAGGCATAATGAGAAAATAATGTGCACTTTAAATCTCACAACACAAACTACACAGCCATAAAACTTTGGTGTGGCATTATATTCGTTCACAAAAAAGTGCTCTTATTGTGGAAATCTACATCCTCCTCCCTCCCCATGTCCTGCTTCAGGTGGAGCCCCGCCTCCTTCCAGGAAGCAGCTCACCTGTGTGTCCGTGTTTAGTGTCCAGGTGTGGAGTGGAGCTTGTTGTTGGTGTGTGTGAAGAAACTGTAAGTTTGCTTTGTTTCCTCCTTTAATAGTTTGTCTTTAGCAACTTTACTGTTTGTTCAGCTCGTGTTTGATTTCTTCACACAACAAACTTTGTGTTTTTATTTCCGGTCTCTCTATTGAAGTCAGTGTGTAATTTTTTCCAACAAGGTTGAATGTGTCCGCCATTTTCTGTTAGTGTGTTTAATCAGAGAAATCAGAGACTCTGAACTGATGTTTCTATTTGCAGGGGCAAAATGAGACAGACAGCAGATTTTGTAAGTATTTACTTTGTGTAGATCTATGTTGGAGAGATTCGACATGTCGGCCTCTGATTAAAAACACTACTTCACACATTTGGCTCTGCTCCAACCGGAAGTAATGTTACAAAACACTCAGGTGTCAGAATAGTTCAATATAGTCATACTAAAACTAAAATAAGCTAATTTGAAAAGGAAAAAAAAAACTAAAAAAAGATTTTGAACTTGGAAAACTCTTAAACTAAATAAGATTTCACAGGAAATGTCCTTCTGGTCTTTTTTAGTTTGGTTAAAAAATGAATAAATCGAACTTCTTATGAAGCTTATTAGACATCTCTTTTGGTAGTGAAACAGGAGAGAAAGTATCCAAGATTATCGGCCGAGATGGGGTAGAAATCGTGTGTGAAGTGCTGAATGTGAAAAATTCATTCTCACGTCATGAATTTTTGCAAGCAGAAAAGAGAGAAAATTTTCACAGTCTTCGTTAGAAGACATAGGGGCTGCAGGTAGAGCAGTAACAATGTCACAGGGCTCGCAAAATCGCCAGCCCGACGTCCCGGGGCTAGCGAATTTTCCAGTCGGGCTACCAAAATCTATCTCTGCCCTGCCCGTCAGGCTATCATACGAAGGAAAATATATGTCAGTGCGTTATGTGAGTGTTTGTGTAAAGGCAGCAGGATATATATTTTAGTTCTGCTGAGCCAAATAAGACCGGTCAGGGTGAAGAAGTGACAGCCAAAGAAAAGCCGACGACAAAACGGAAAGGTTACAACAAATCAGACTATAAGGCAAAAAGAAAGTGCAGCTTTATGGTTTCATGGACAAAAGAATGTCTGTTGCTGCAATATGACTGCTAAATAACCAGGGGTGCACATAAGTGGTCCGCAGGTGCACATTCGCTGTCAAAATAAAAAAACGCGCACAAGATAAGAAGTTGCAACACGCGTTTGCGTACATAAGATTTTCTGGAGGAGGACAGACATTTGTTTAGAACTCTTAAAGATGTCGAAGAAGCTCCTTTAAGCAATTACTTTGGTGTTCCTCCACCTCCAAAGAAACGTCAGAAGGAGTCCGAACCACAAAAGAAGCGCGTATTCTCGGAAGAGTGGTTGCAGGAGGTGAGCTGGCTTCAAACAAGTGATGAACGCACAGAGATTTGGTGCAGAATGTGCCATGAAAATCCCACTCTAGCAGACAAAAACACTGCCTTTTATATGGACGCAAGCACGCGTTGGAACTTCTTATCTGGTGCGCGTCTTTTATTTTGACAGCGAATGCGCACATGCGGACCACTTATGTGCACCCTTGTAAATAACATAATGTTCTGCCGGGTGTGTTGTTGGTTTTCCCTCGATTTTTGAGTCGACAAGCGCCTTTGTTACTGGGACCAGTAATTTTAAGAAAGGCCCCCATTAGAACCCATGAGAAATGCAAGAAATGAATTATTGCTCAGTCTGCAATATCGTTCCCAGAACAAACACCAATTGCAAAGAACATACTAAAAATAAACCTGAAAATCTGTTTAGAACAGCGTACTATGTTGCAAAGAGTGAACTACCACTGGCAAAATTTAGCAGACTTTGCAAACTTCAAATAGCAAATGGCCTCGATCTTGGTTCCACTTACCTCTTACCCGTGACTTCAGTGGAAAATTCAATTTCAGGATCTGACACACACTGATTCATGTTCTACACAGTTCTTACAAGCTCATAGAAATTTCTGTATAATTAGAACCAAGTATTTGAGTTGATGATTGTAATTTTTATACAATGTTGTAATTTGTGTTTCAACAATTTTTTAATTAATGTTTTGTTTCCTTTACAATATTATACTTTAATGTATAATATTGTAAAGGAAACAAAACATCAATCAAAAAATTGCTCTCTTTTTTATTCGGGCTACTTAAATTTATTTTGGGCTACCACAAACTGAAGAGTACCTGCCCGAAAGGCTACCAGGGATTTTGAAATTTTGCGAGCCCTGTGTCACTAATGGTGTTGAAAGCACCTTAAGATTGCCTCTGCTTTTTGTAACTAAGTGTGAGAAATGGGCAGCCCTCGCATCTCTGATCACATAATTAAAAAAAAGCTTACAAGGTCCTTAAGATAGAGGAGGTGAACATTTAGATGAGTTTTTCTCCACCTGCACTCCGCTTTACGACAATCACGTTTTAGACAACAAATACTGTCATTTAGCCAAGGAGGAGATTTGGAGGCAGAAACACTCCTCTTCTTAACTGGACATATTTCATCTAAAATAGAAAGGCAATAATTATTAGTTCAGTTCAGTTCATTTTTATTTCAAACATTTGAAACATGTGCCTTCACAATCATTACAAAATATAATTTCATTAATTGTTTGAAAAGGAGTAGGCAGAAGTATTTACTTATTTGTCCCTACCCCCTCAAGTTTTACCTCTCATTCATTTAATTTTCTTTTAGTCTTAAATTAAACAAATAACATATGAAACAAAAGTAAAGCAAAACAAAACAAAGCGTACATAAATCAAAAACAAGAAATAAGCAAGCCCCACCTCTTTCATAAGAAAAATACAGAATGTGTATATTTGCAGATTCACACGTTATGGAATAACAAACAAACCAAAAAAACAAACAAAACAAAACAACCCAAAGAAGAACCACAACACCATTACCGTCCTGGGTTAACCCTGTTTTCTTCATTCTTATCCTTATTTAAAATTAGGTTTTTATATTTTATTTTAAACTGGTTTATGTTTTTACTTTCTTTTATTTCTTCTGTTAGACTGGTCTATAATTTAACTCCTGCAATTGAGATAGATGTACTTTTTAAAGTTGTTCTAGCACTTCGTATTTTTAAATTCCATTTCCCTCTTAAGTTATACCCACCTTCTCTTTCTATGAACAATTTACAGATTTCTTTTGGAAGCAATTTACTTCTTACTTTATACATTATTTGCGCTGTTTTAAGCTTCACCAAGTCTTAGAATTTAATAGCTTTCATATTGACAAAGAGTGCATTTGTATGGTCGCTGTACCCCACATTATTTATTAATCTAATGGCCCTTTTCTGTATTATAGTTATTGTTTGTGTGTTACTTTTGTATGTGTTTCCCCAGACCTCTACGCAGTAGCTCATATATGGCAGTAGTAAAGCACAGTATAAAATGTGCAGTGCTTTCTGATCCAACATATGCTTCGCTTTCCCCAGGACGGCAATGCCCCGTGCCAGTTTCCCCCGAACATAAGTAATGTGTGGCTTCCAACAGACCTTGTGGTCAATGATCACACCAAGAAATTTTATTTCATTTACTCTTTCGAAATATACATTGTAAATACACATATTTCTATTTTGATGTTTTTCTTTTGGTTTTCAAACAACATAAATTTGGTTTTATCTAGATTCCATGATAATTTATTTATATCAAACCATTTCTTTAATATCGTTAATTCCTGTGTGATCATCTCCAAAACCTGCGGCGATTCCACACCTGAACACAGTATATTTGTGTCATCTGCAAATATTACAAACTTTAAAATCTGCAATACTCTGCAGATATCATTTAAGTACATAATAAACATTTTTGGACCCAGTACTGAACCTTGGGGTACTCCACAAGCTATATCCATCAAATTAGATTTATATTCATTTATTTGTACATATTGTTGCCTATTCCCTACATAGCTTTTTAACCATTCCAAAACCACTCCCCTAAACCCGTACCTTTCCAGTTTTTTAATAGAATTTCATGATTAACAGTATCAAACGCCTTCTTTAGATCTAAGAAAACACCGAGCACAAACCTCTTATTATCCATACATTCCGTTATCTTTTCCATTAAATCTATCAATGCCAAAGCTGTTGATCTGTGGCTTCTGAACCCATACTGACTATCTGTCAGTAATTCATATTTTTCCACAAAACTGTCAAATCTTTTAATGAAAAGTTATTCCAGTACCTTAGAGAACTGGGAGAGTATTGACACTGGTCTATAGTTTGTAAAGTGATGCCTTTTTTGTAAATGGGAATAACTTTAGCAACTTTCATTTTTTGTGGAAAAACCCCTTTTTGAAACGACAAGTTAAATATGTATTTTAATGGTTTTACAATACCATCAATAACTGTTGGGTTAACTGTTGGGAAAACTGTTAAGGGTCCATAAATATAGGGAAGTAAATACAGGCGGAATGCAACTAACCACACAGGTCCAAAAGGTGAAGTCAAACGATGATTTTTAATGAAAGGACACGCGTGGGAGAATGAGCTGACTGTACGCAGACAGCATCACAATCTCAATCTCCAAACATCAGAATACAGTTTTTATCCATCAGAGTATATTTAGTGACGCCCCCTCATTGCATCAGTACATCAGCTTCAAAACCACAAATGTTCTATTTGACAACTTGAGACACCATCAAAGTACACTGGCCTCCATCCTCTCCTCTGTGATTTCCCGTAAGCCAGCTCAGCTCTCGCATCGTGCATCTGCGTCTTCATCAGGAAATATGCTCAACTTTCACCTATACCCTAACAGTGTGTGTGTATGTGTGTGTATGTCTGTCTGTGCGTGCACAGAGTGTGCATATGCTCTCTGCACCTCAGTTAACCTCAACTTAAACAACCAGGCTAAGGCCATCCTGTGTGGTGATCTTATCTTCTATGTAAAATGTATAAAACAAGTGTTTCAATCTAATACCACTACTTAAAACTTAATCAAAGCTTAATCAGAGATATAAATGCATAATAAAACAGGATGCTCAAAACCCCTTACAATCTGACTCTGCTTTTGGTTTCACTTTTGCAAAGCATGGGGTTTCCTGTCTCCCTTTTGCACAGAGTATACTCAACGTTCGGGCCTTTCTTTTATTTCTACTCTTAACACTGTCTTTACTGTTACCATATCAATATCATTCCAATCTGTACTGGTTTTGTTCTTAAGTCCTCTAACTATGTCATCAATCTCTTTCTCTTCCACTGCTCTTAAAAACATTGAGCTTCTATGCCTTTCAATATTTTCACCAGTGTCCCTTTCTATTCCATCAACCTTTAGTTATTCTGCCAGTTTTGGCCCTATATTTACCAAGAATTTATTAAAGCCATTTACTATCTCTTCCATGTTATTAATACTTCTTGTCCCTTTTAAAAAGTACCCAGGGTAATCATTATTCCTTGATTCATTTTTGATTATACTGCTTAATACTTTCCATATATCTCTTGTGTTATCTTTATTGTGTTCTAACCTTTTCATGTAATACTCTCTTTTACAGGATCTCATTATATTAGTTAATTTATTTTTGTAAGTTTTATACTTCCTTTCAGTTTCTATTGTTCTCTTTTTTATGAATTCTCGATATAGGATATTCTTTTTTTTTTTGCTGGCATTTTGTAGTCCTTTAGTCATCCATGGTCTTTCTGCATAGTTGTTTCCTGTTGATTTCAATTACTGCGCAGTTTTTATCAAGTAATGTGTTAAATGTTCTTAAAAATCCTTCATAAGCTTTATTAACTTCTGTTTGTTCATATACAATATTCCAATCTTGCGTTAAAAGTTCATTTTATTAAAAAGACTGGTTGAGAAATCAACACCATTTTGAGGAGATAGCTGTAAGTTAAAAGCATCCACAAATTTCTCTGCTGTGGAGGAGTTTAAGATGTGAGAGCTAATCATCCGTCTAACGGGGGACAAAGGCTCGTTAAAAGACAAATTAAAAACAATAACATAGTGATCAGAAACAAAAATGTCCTCAGAGCAAATAAAATCAATATTTAAACCCAAAGTAAAAACAAGGTCCAGTGTATGACCTTTGCTGTGTGTAGGACCGGACACATGCTGAGTAAAATGAAAACAATCCATAATGTTCATAAAGTCTCTGGCGTATAGGTTGGAGTCATCATCAACGTGTATGTTTAAATCCCCAACTATAAGCACCCTAGACAGCTTCATAGTAGCAGATAAGAAGTCACTGAGCTCCAATAAAAATAACCTGTTATCTCCAGGTGGACGATACACCACAGCACAGTAAAAGGATCCTTGTTACCAATTTTAAGCAGCTGCAGCTCAAACGAAAGGAAATGTCCAGTTTTCACGGAGAGGCAGGAGAAACGGTCCTGGAAAGCCACGGCAAGCCCACCACCCCGAACAGATAACCAAGGCTGGGTAATAAAAGTATAGCTATCCGGGCAGAGTTCAATAAGTGACGAATAGTCTACATCCCGCTGCCAGGTCTCAGTCAGGAATGAAAAATCCAGTTTTTTAGATAATATAAAATCATTCAACAAGAATGATTTATTACACAGAGATCGAGCGTTAAAAAGTGCCATATTCAGTGAGCTAGAAGCCTCATTATTTGCAGAGGCTCGAGTTAAGGGACGTAAATACACAGGGTTCAAGTCGTCACGTTCGTAGATTCCACTCACCGAGGGAAGAAAAAGCCAGCCCACAGAAGAGTCTGCATAAACGGTGGCATGGTCTCAAAGAGCCGGGCCCAGCGTGTCCAAACAAGGCCATGGAAAGCATGTCCCCCTCCAAGGGGCTTTTCTGAACACAGGAGGCAACGCATGCTTAACATTGCTTACCACCCAAACCACGTCGCTAGTAAAGCCTGAGCTTTAGCTGAAAACCTCCTCTTCTCCCTCTCCTTCTCCGGGTCTAGAAGAACCACCGAAATCGCAGAATGAGAATCCAGCTAACGGAGGAGAGTGGAAAATGACAGAGGACAAAGAGACATCGTGTGGCATCATAGAGGACCAGATGGATAGCAAAGCGATCATACACCAAGGCAACAAATACATCATTAAAACTGAATGAGAACAGTAGAGCAGAAATAAAACCCACAACAGTAGTAGAGCGCGACAAATTGCACCCAGCAGCAGCAGAACCAAACACAGGCACCATCATAACAGAAGCACATGAGGAGCAACTGGGGTGGGTAAGGGGGGTGAGAGGTGAGCCGATGTAGACACAACCATCTTGCCCTGCAGCTATTTGATCCAGCGCTGGGCCCAGACCCGCCGTCTGACCTCGGCCTTGGAGATAAGTGTTTGAAAGCGTTTGGAATCCAGGATAGGGGGTGCATAGGATAGGAACGAAGAGTCTAAACACACTCTGTTATCAGAGAGAAAGTTTTTGTCATCCAGCTCCAACCTTGAGACCACAGCTGGTGCCGGTATGGTAGCCACATGAAATGATGGTGCTTTCCTTGCATGTGCGAACAACTGCGTGTCAAATTTACAGTAGAACTAAATGTCCGTCAATGGTCTCTAAATCTCCCATTGGACAGCCGTGAGCTTCTCTGACATGTTATCAATTTTGCACTCAGGGGTCTTAGTCTACGTGCTCACGACCGCCTCGAGTTTCTCTAAGATCTTATCTGTGCTGCGTTCAGTGAGCACACTTTGAGAAGTCACTACTCGTCCCATCGTTTCAATCACAGCAGGCAGCCTTGTGGGGTTTTGAACAGCCATTTCCGCTTCCTTTATTCTTTGATGAGCCAGGGCCAAGCCAGCTCCAATCAGCAAGAACCCCGTTATCATAGTTCCGAAAAGGTAGATTTCTTCAGTGTCCTTGGTCGACAGTCCCGCCAGGCACACAACCCTTTCCTGTTCCTCCACCCGTCCATCGTGTATCCGTCAGGGAACGTCCCTCCAGGACACTCGGGCTCTCCCAAACCCAGACTTCTCATCGAGAAGAGGGTGTCAATTGCGTTCAGGGACCAGTTGATAAAATCCATAATTCCTCTTTTAGGTTTTAGAGAACAGACCGTGAGAGTATTCCAGGGTAAAAGTAAAAAAGTAGACGAGACTAGACAAGGACATGAGAAGCCAAGCAGGAAAGATAAGGGAGAGGGGAAAAAAAGTGTGACCGCCTTCGTCAGGAGCTTCCTCCAGATCTCCTGACTACAAACTCTCTCAGTACTGTTAAATCACGCCTCAAAACCCATCTATTCTGAAATGCTCACCCGTTATCATGATTCCATCTCAGTCTATTTTTACCTTGTTTAATTCAATTCAATTCAATTCAATTCAATTTTATTTATATAGCGCCAAATCACAACAAAAGTCGCCTCAAGGCGCTTTATATTGTACAGTAGATAGCACAATAATAAATACAGAGAAAAACCCAACAATCATATCATATGACCCCCTATGAGCAAGCACTTTGGCGACAGTGGGAAGGAAAAACTCCCTTTTAACAGGAAGAAACCTCCGGCAGAACCAGGCTCAGGGAGGGGCGGCCATCTGCTGCGACCGGTTGGGGTGAAAGAAGGAAGAAGGTTTAGCTTTTATACTTTCATATTTAATTCAATTTACCTTATATTTTTATTTTTACTATTTTTTTTGTCTATTGTAAGGTAACCTTGAGGGTCTTTAACCCTTTAAGATCAGTCAGAGCAAGCACGCTCCTTTTTGCGTAATTATTTCTAAAGCCCGGTAGAATTGCAGCATAAGGTAGCACAATAATTTTTTTTGCCTATGAAACCGGAGGAGTTGTACTTACATCGTATGCCATCAGCTTGTCCTAGGCCACAGTTTCCTTCCACATATAGCTTAGAAAAAATTGCATAAAAAGCACTTGCAGCAACAAACTATCGCATGTCCGCCATTACCTGCCTAAAACTGGAAGTGACACCATTTTTGCGGAAAATGTAGTTTGTTTGTTTTTTTACATTGAGGGCCTTATAAAGCTATACTGGTGTTTTTAAATTTAATGTTTGACTTTTCTGTATATTTTCAATTTTTTTGTAGTTTATTGCACTTTTTTGCAATTTATGTAGTTACTATGGACTTAATGCATACATATTAAAATAAAAATTTGGGCTATAATGGTTGTATTGGTGTATAGCAACTTGAAATGCCCCCAAAGATGGCACTACAGCTAAGGTAAGTTCTGGCCCAATCTTATAAACAGTACATTTGCATAATGACTGAAACCAGCCCACTGAAGAAACAAAGGATCAGCCCACTGAAGGCCCTTTGTTCCTTCAGTGGGCTGGCCACTGAAGGAACAAAGGGTATTATTGTATGATCTACTGTACAATATAAAGTGCCTTAAGATGACTGTTCTTGTGCTTTGCTGTTACATCACACAAACAGCACAAATCTGCCGCTCCATAGTTCATGGTAACGGACTCACAGCTGGACCAACGAGGCCGAGTGTGTCCGCCACTCTGAGCTACGTTACTGTTTGTGTACTTATAGTTTGTACTTTGTGAGCTCTTGGTTCTATGGTAGGTCTTAAAGGGTTAAAGGTACTTATAAATAAAATTTATTATTATTAATAGTTTAAATTAAAGCCACACAATCAGAAAACACCAGTCTGACATTAACTGAATTTAAGAAGAAAGTTCTCTTACTGTGAAAATCTGCTGCCTCTAACAGCCTCTTGTTGGCTGGTCACATTAATCCTGAACTTGCAGGCACTTAATGGATGGAAGAAGCTTCTCATAACCAGTAAATCGGTGTGTGTACAGGAAACTCAGTATGAATAATTATTGTGAAGCGTTTAACTCTTCTGATCCTCTTTGAATCATGGATCAGCTGAAATATTTGAAAATGTTGTTCAGACTGACATTTGGACAGCACACATGATTGAAAGGAGGATTTCAGTTGATGTGCACATGAATGATTTGTGTTTCCTCTGCAGGTGAAGGTAGAAAGTGTGTGTGAGCTGAATTGAGCAGCATGGATCAGTGTGAGGACAGAGAGGAGGGAGTCCCTCCCTCTAAAAGCACTCTGTGTGGGGAACATGAGAGCCAGACCAAAGCTCAGAGGTGAGATGACCATCTCTAACTGTCCATGACTCTTCTCCATGTCACAGCTCAGCACTCACATCACTGCTCCATCATTATTCACAGGAACCCACCTGGACCTCCACCCAGCTCTGTGTCCTGTAAGAGTGATGGGTCTAAAGATAACACTATTATTACTTTTGAAGTGCAGCATCCGTCTGCTGCAGAGAGGTGAGCTGTTAGTAACATGAACTCCTTCTTTTAACTGCTTGATGTTTATGCATATAAACTTCAGTGCAAACACGTCATTCCCTCAATCCTATTTAAAGTGTCTCTTAAAAACAAGCCTTTGGTTTTTGATCAACTGAAGATCCACAGTTAACAGTTAAGCAAACAGTTAAGTGATGCTCATTCTCATGTTTTCTTCTATCAGTCATTTTGTGCTGTATGTTGGAGCAAGTTAGAGGAGGTAACACTAACTTTGCTGCACAGATTTCACTTTTATTCATAACACTCAGAGCATCAACAATGGCCCAAACACTGGTTATTTAACTTCTACAAACTAAAGTCACTCTCCACTTTTCTCTAGTTTTCTGAAAATCCATCAAATAAAAAATCAAACTACAATCTGCTAAAATGTAGAAAAAAAACGTTTTGAGGTATGTTAAATCATACAGGTAAGTAAATCCCTAAAAGTTGAATCTGTTCATCTCGACGTAGCGTTTTGTGGGAGAAACATTTCGTCACTCATGCAAGTGACTTCTTCAGTCTCAGCTGACTGCAGGTTTCCCCAATCTTATAAACAGTACATTTGCATAATGACTGAAACCAGCCCACTGAAGGAACAATGGGCTGGGAGGTCAGGTCCTTGATCATTAATATGCAAATTTTCACGACCATTGATCAACAACCAATGATCAAATGGTACTTATGGCCATTGATCAGTGGTCATTGATGTTGTTCTCAGACAACATGGCCATTGTGGGTCAGTTGTCGGAGGGAAACAAACTGGAATACAGGGGGGGTCATCAGCTGGTGTAAACAGAACCATTTTCACTTCAGTGCCAGCAAGACAAAGGAGCCTATTACACCAGTGAACACCCAGGGTTTGGACATCGAAATGGTGGAGGAGTACAAATACCTGGGTGTTCACCTCCATAACAAACTGGACTGGTCCACAAACACAAATGCACTTTACAAAAAGGGTCTCAGTCATCTCCACCTGCTATGGCGGCTGAGGTCGCCGTAGCAGGGTGTTCAGCTCCATTCCCACAACATTACTGGGATTACGGATCAGTTTATTGAGTCTGTTGGCATCTGTGAACCTCAGCCTGCTCCCCCAGCTCCCCAGCGTACAGGATTCAACTGGCCACAACAGACTTGTAGAAAATCCTTAGCATTGTTCGGCAGATGTTGAAGGACCTCAGTCACCTCAATAAATAGAGATGACTCTGGCCCTTCCCACACCTACCCACCGGATCAGGCTGTACCCTCTACCTCACCACTGCCTCCCAGAAAAGGGGAGAAGAGTGGAATAATTCTTTTCTCTCACGGTTAGCTGACTGCCTTAGCTTCCCAAGTGATGTCAGCCCTTTTTAACCATAGCCAGAGACTGCACCTCTCAGCAGTGTTAGCTAGTTCTTTTATAGCCTGCTAATGCGCCTATCCTCTGATCCCAATCTTTCTAATATCCTTGTATAATTTTTACATATGTCCGTATAATTTTTCCATACATATTTATCAGTTCAATTCAATCAATAAAACTTTATTGATCCTGAAGGTTGACCGCGAAGGAAATTTATGTACATATTTATGCATATGTGAAATTCCATTGCTTATGTGTCTTACTTTTATAATTTTATATTCCCCTTGCTACAAGAGCTGTGTAACCCTCCAAATTCTTCATCCTTGGGATAATAAAAGTTTATTCTATTCTATTATTCCTGACCCAACCCCATTTCCTGTGAACCACTGCGTAATGACTTACTTGAAGTGTGGTTTGGTCTCAGGGGGATACGTCTCATCTTGTGCCATGGCCTTGGTGTAGAAAGCTGTTACACATGTCTAGAGCAGAACAAAGACCTGTGACTTGTGGATACAACCTCTCTGGGCTCTGTAGTGTATCCTGCCTCTTTTCTAAGTCTGTGTCTAGTTTTGCTGAGTTCTGAGATTTAAACTGGTTGGTACCTGTATGGCTTACTACCAGGAAACAGCAGAGTGGACTCCCAGTGATCCAGATTGGAATTCAGCTTTATGTGAAATGTATCTGGAGCCTGAGGTCAAGACTGTAAGGTATAAGATTTCTATTGGAGATGCGGTTTAAATCTTTAAAAGCTTTCAAGATCTCTGAGGATTGGTGCTCAGCACAACACTGAAACTCAAAGAAAAACACTAAGCTGAGCTGGTGATCGTCAGTGGGATCGTCCGGACTGGTGAACACTTACAGCTACGCTGAGTTATCTGTATCTGTGCTTGAACTAATTCTTCATGATTCCTCTACAGTGTGGACCAGGAGAAGTCAGAGGTCCCCAGTGGTCAGTCTGCCCAGCACCTGGACTCCATATTTATGGTCTGTACATGTACAACAACTACTTTGCTCTTTATTGTCATAGTAACAAAATTTAACGCAAGAACGAGACTCACTGAATTCAGTAATATAAATAAAGTATGTTATAGAAATAATAAAACAGTTCATTCCAGTCATGGGTGCATTTAAAAAGTCCATTACTCTACATTAAAAGTCCATCAAAGTGCACATTGTGATTCATTCCTGTAATTCTTGCATGTGTTGTGTTGAATCTTGTGCTGTGTGTGTTAATGGATCGCTAAGTGTTACCTTAATTGTAACAGTTCAAACATATGATGGGTTGGATGAGATGAGTCTATTATTTCTGGCAATGTGTGGATGAGTTGTCGTCCATGGCAGGTAGCTGCTGGTTTGTGATGTTTTTTGTATTTTTTTTATCCCTCAGCTTTAAAAGGCTGTGGGTTATCTTAAACCTGCCAAGTTTGTGTCACTTGAGAAAGAGGTGACTTAAGAGCTTCAAATTGATACCATAGTTACATCTAATAAAATACTTGTATTATTGCAAATTCCTTCACCTCAGGGTCAGAGTTCATATGTCCATAGTCTTTCTTTCTGCTGCGGACAAATCTTAACTTTGGCAGTAAGTTTTGATTTATTTAAGACATGGTCTGTTGACTAAAATGTCATTTAATTTTAGTCATAATTTAGTTATCTAAGTTCTTTTAGTTGACTAAATTTAAAGTTGATTCCACTGATTAAAATATAATATACATCTAACAAAAATGTCTTGTTTTCTTTGACACTAAATGTGAAATGTGTGCATATGTCTGCTCTTCCCTTCCTCATAGACATTTTGTCAACAGTGAACTCGACAAGTATCCTCTCTGACTGCAGTCTGTTGAGAAGTATCAAACGCACAGGAAGATGTTGTGTTGCATACTGAGGTCGGATATATGCCATGTTGCTCCAGGTGGTGTAGCACAGTCTAGGGTAGTCATTAATTGCATCTATAGATCTGTTGGTCTTACAGGTATAATGGTGGGGGTTCTGACTACCTTCCCTCTCTTTGTTACCATCTGACTACACCGCTCCAGTCCGAAATACATTCCAATGTCATTGCTGTATAGCCTGGTGGTGTGGATCAGTGAATCGATTTGTCGTTTACTCTTGGCGCACAACTTGATGTCATCCATGTACAGGAGGTGGCTGACAGCTGCAGGCCAGTATCCATAGCCAGTCTTGTTAATGATCTCACTGAGAGGATGCAGGTCTATGCAGAACAGCAGTGGGGACAGAGCATCTCCTTGGTAGATCCCGCACTTGATGGTGACTTGTGCTATGGGCTTAAAGTTGGCCTCCAGTGTTGTACGCCACATCCCTGTTGATCGTGTATAATTCTAGGGTATTCCAGGATCCAGGTGTGGGGCATAGAGTCATGGGCCTTCTTGTACTTTGGACACAAGCAGAGGACTTTGTTCGATCTCGTGCACGATGGAGAGATCTGTGAGGAGCAGCGTTCCTTCCGCTCAAACCCCAGTCGCTCTCGTCTGCTCCCTAGTAACACTGCTCTTTATTGCGGCTACATGACTATCCATAAGTTCATTAACATATGATGTCTTGCACAGGCATACATGTGAACAAAGAGTGCCTTGTCTGTGTGTACGTATAGGTGTGTGTGTGTGTGTGTGTGTGTGAGCGTGGGGGGTGTCAAGACCCTGTGAACAACTCCCTAAAGCTGGTGTCAGGAGTCCAGCGGTCCACCTAAACAAAAGGCACTCATGCTCAAACAGATACAAAGTAGGTGTCCTCCTATACCATAAATCAGAAAGACAAGGTGTGACCTCTCTCATGACCTTAAGATGTGCGTGTATGCCAGAGTGCTCTGGGAGGCACACCGTCTTTGTAGACTGCTAAGGATGAGACATCCTATCAATATGCAATCGATTATAAAACTCTAAGCATATATGAGTATATATTTCTAAGCATAAATAACAATCAACAATATAAACCTAACACATTGTTCTTTTAGTGATTCCAAGTTCTGGTTTAGAATATCTTGTCCGGGCTTCCTGACTCAAAGAATTATAGAAAACCCATTATCTGTGTGTAAGCGTGTTTGCAATTGTGTACTCTACGTAATTCTTACAATATATCAGTCCGGACAGTCACACCGAACAAAGCTTTTGACCTTCAAAAGACTGAGTGCCAACTCATATGAGCAAATAACAAATTTCCCACATGTGGGACTAATAAAGGTTATCTTATCTTATTTGCAATGTGTATATGAAAATGATTTAAACACCTTTATTTAGTAGAACAATCAAAAATTTTCAACCCTAACACAACCTAGTGTTGTGTTTTGCGCCTCTGTTATTTTTGCCATATTTTGCCATATTTAATAATACTATAAACATGATCAAGTGTGTTGTTTCCCCTCATCAGACAGTGGACATTCAATTCATTTCACTTTTCTTTATACAGTGCAAAAATCACAACAACAGCCACCTCAAGGCGCTTTATATCATAAGGTAGACCCTGCAATAATACAAAGGGGGAAAAAAGAAAAAGAATGATATGTTTATAAAATGTTTGGAGGACACTCTTTAAATTGACTTTAAATAGAAATATTCTGCTAACACAAAATCCATCAGGATAGTTCATAGCTTCTGCGGCGTTGGGATGCAGAGGTATGAAAACAGCAGTAAGATTGACAATGTTAAACTTAAGGCATACACTCAAAGTCCAGGGAGCAATAAGTGTTAATTATTACATTGTATGTTCACCAGTTATGAGAGTAAAAACAGAGCCCCACCACCACTGCACATTTTGTAGTCTCATTTTCCTGCCCACTGGATGTACTAAGCAGCCTTCTACCTTAATAGGCTCTGTTGGTATGCTTGATTTGAGCCATGTCTCTGTGAATAACTTGACAGCAGTCCTGGATTTGGCAAGTTACAATTTCTCAGTTTTGCAGGAGAGAGAGTGTGTATTTGTGACATCGAGGCCAGGTAGTTTGGGCCTGTGTGGCTGGCTACATAGCCTACCTACAGGAGCCTACACTCCTAATAGTGGCAAATATAGTGCTCTGCACCTGTTGCTCTTAGAATTGAAGAAGCTTCTCAGATGAGAAGTAAAACGTCTTCAAGAGACAAAACGGAAAGAAGTCCAGACACATACGTTCCAAGCTCCTTAGACTATGATGACCTGGATCACTGAAAACCTCCAAGACACCTAGCTTAGCTTATATCCCCATTTGGCAACCTCATTTCTGCTTTCTCTCTCTACACTGCCTCTGTCATCTGCCAGGATAGTAATGCATGGAGGAATAAGTCGAACACATGGTTTCCTGGTATCGAACCAATGGAAAGCAGCAAGCATGGTGACTGTATGTTGTGTATGTCTGTATACGTGACCCTCACTAAAAAGCAAACTAATAGAACTAACAGGAAACTCCTCACAGAGCAAAAATAAAAATGGTGGGCAACTGCAAGTACGCGAGCCATCATTTTTGATCAATAATTTTACATCTATTTTGTTCACAGTCATCTCCATGCTGCTCTTTGTAGATCAGTGGATTGTCAGTGTTTCCAACATGGATTTGATGTTTGGCTCCAGGATTTTAGTCTGAATGGGTCATATTCTGTTCCAGCTGCTGGAGGACAACATCATCACTTTTGTGAAGAACGAGCTGAAGAAGCTTCAGAAGGTTCTGAGTCGAGATTATCCAGAATGCTTAGAGAGTCAAAGGGAGGATGATGAGCAGAGGAGCAGCAGAGAGGCATTTGTGAAGATCACAGTGGACTTCCTGAGGAGACTGAAGCTTGAGGAGCTGGCTGACCATCTGCAGAGCAGTAAGAGGATTTCTATAAAGATTTGAGCTGTGCATGATAAATGGAAAATGTATTAATGCCTCAAAGGATGAACCAACATATATCAATTTGCACTTGGTACAATATTTAAGGATTTCTCTCTTTTGTTCTTTTAGAATGCCTTATTGGAGCTTTTCAACGTGATCTCAAGTCTGTCTTGAGGAAGAAGTTCCAGTGTGTGTTTGAGGGGATCGCTAAAGCAGGAAACCCAACCCTTCTGAATCAGATCTACACAGAGCTCTACATCACAGAGGGAGGGACTGCAGAGGTCAATGATGAACATGAGGTCAGACAGATTGAAACAGCATCCAGGAAACCAGACAGACCAGAAACAACCATCAGACAAGAAGACATCTTTAAAGCCTCACCTGGAAGAGATGAACCAATCAGAACAGTGCTGACAAAGGGAGTGGCTGGCATTGGGAAAACAGTCTTAACACAGAAATACACCCTGGACTGGGCTGAAGACAAAGCCAACCAGGACATCCAGTTCATATTTCCATTCACTTTCAGAGAGCTGAATGTGCTGAAAGAGGAAAAGTTCAGCTTGGTGGGACTTGTTCATCACTTCTTTACTGAAACCAAAGAAGCAGGAATCTGCAGCTTTGAAGGCTTCCAGGTTGTGTTCATCTTTGATGGTCTGGATGAGTGTCGACTTCCTCTGGACTTCCACAAAACTACAATCCTAACTGACCCTAGAAAGTCCACCTCAGTGGATGTGCTGCTGATAAACCTCATCAGGGGGAAACTGCTTCCCTCTGCTCGCCTCTGGATAACCACACGACCTGCAGCAGCCAATCAGATCCCTCCTGACTGTGTTGATGTGGTGACAGCGATCAGAGGGTTCACTGACCCACAGAAGGAGGAGTACTTCAGGAAAAAATTAGGAGATGAGGAGCAGGCCAGCAGGATCATCTCCCACATCAAGACATCACGAAGCCTCCACATCATGTGCCACATCCCAGTCTTCTGCTGGATCACTGCTACAGTTCTGGAGGATGTGCTGGAAACCAGAGAGGGAGGACAGCTGCCCAAGACCCTGACTGAGATGTACATCCACTTCCTGGTGGTTCAGGCCAAAGTGAAGAAGGTCAAGTATGATGGAGGAGCTGAGACAGATCCACACTGGAGTCCAGAGAGCAGGAAGATGATGGAGTCTCTGGGAAAACTGGCTTTTGATCAGCTGCAGAAAGGAAACCTGATCTTCTATGAATCAGACCTGACAGAGTGTGGCATCGATATCAGAGCAGCCTCAGTGTACTCAGGAGTGTTCACACAGATCTTTAAAGAGGAGAGAGGACTGTACCAGGACAAGGTGTTCTGCTTCATCCATCTGAGTGTTCAGGAGTTTCTGGCTGCTCTTCATGTCCATCTGACCTTCATCAACTTTCGACTCAATCTGCTTGATAAACAACAAAAAATGTCCCTGTGGTCTAAATTACTTAATACTCAAAAACTACAATCTCTCCACCAGAGTGCTGTGGACAAGGCCTTACAGAGTCCAAATGGACACCTGGACTTGTTCCTCCGCTTCCTGCTGGGTCTTTCTTTGCAGACCAATCAGACTCTTCTACGAGGTCTGCTGACACAGACAGGAAGTAGCTCACAGACCAATCAGGAAACTGTCCAGTACATCAAGAAGAAGCTCAGCGAGAATCTGTCTGCAGAGAAAAGCATCAATCTGTTCCACTGTCTGAATGAACTGAATGATCGTTCTCTAGTGGAGGAGATCCAACAGTCCCTGAGATCAGGAAGTCTCTCCACAGATAAACTGTCTCCTGCTCAGTGGTCAGCTCTGGTCTTCATCTTACTGTCATCAGAAAAAGATCTGGATGTGTTTGACCTGAAGAAATACTCTGCTTCAGAGGAGGCTCTTCTGAGGCTGCTGCCAGTGGTCAAAGCCTCCAACAAGGCTGTGTAAGTAAATATGTGATCAGTCTTTTTGTCATATTTAAAACATTTATTCTACTTAACAAAAAAATAAGCATGGACAATTTAAAATCTAAAACTGTCCAACAGTTGCTCTAAAGCTGTTAAATGAAATGACTAACAGTATTTGTCATAAAGCATGTGATATTTATGCTTCATGTCAGGAAACGCTGTTAGTGTTTCTGAAACATTTATGCGTGTTATTACTTAATAATGAACCACTCTGAACCAGCATATGGTGGTCTCATTCTAACTGATTCTTAATGCTCAAAAACAAATACAAATGAAATAATTAAAAAAAAAAAAGCCTGTCATGTTTGGTTCATCCCAAAAGCAGTTGGAGTAATCCTCCTTTATATTATTTTACTGTTAAACAAATTTTACTGCAGCTCCAGTCTAATCCTTCAGGAACCTTCTTCAGGTTTCCTTGCCTTAGGTTTTTTCACTCTTGATTTTTCTCTAAGTCTTTCATTCTTCATTTCTAATGGACTACAGTGTTATAAATAATTCTTCGATTTCTGTTTGTGTTGTAGCTTTATCACAATTACATGTTTCAAATCATCAAACACATTTTAATGCTAGAAAAAATAACCCAAGAAACTGCAAAATGTAGTTTTTACATGATGATTTAAATTATCAAGGAAACAAAGCTATCCAATTGCTGTTTTGAAAAAATAAATAAATAAAATAAAAACATAAATAAAAACATAAAGGTAATTTCCTCGAAAACGAATAAAATGCCACAAGAAGTACAGTTCATAATTTTCAGTAACTGCCAATGAGTGCATGAAAAAAGTGATGTTTCAAACAGTGTGGTGTAGGCAATTACTTTTTCACAAAGGGCCAAAATTTCTCTATGCTAATGTCATATTTGTTGAGATTTCATTTCCAGTCATCAGTTAGAAATCGTGTTTATAGGTTTTTACTTTATTTTTTTTACAACCTCTATATCAGAAGGCAGAGGAGGTGGAGCAGCATGATTCCTGAAACTGGCCAATCAAATTAAAATGGTCTTTTTTTGAAAGGAGGTAAAATGGCTGATTTGAGAGCAATAATTAATTGAGGAACTGTAAATAATATCCAAATGTAATCAATAAGAATCAATTTTAAATTGTATTTAATCCCTAACATTCAAATTAGGAAAGTGACCAACAGTACTTTATGCCTGTGCTAGCAGTTACATGGGTTGAACCACGAAGCTCCTGCTTCCTCCATATTGACATGCTTTTCATGTCAATATGGAGATATAATTATTTTTTTTTTTGATATTTTCAATTATTTTTATTATTTTTACCAAGCAAATTCAATGTGTTTTGTTGTTATTTTTCCAGATGTAAAATGCATTGCATTTATGTTTTTGTTAATGTTAAATTACTTGTATTGCACATAAGCATTTTTCTTTTTGTTTGCTTTGGCTTAACATAGAAAGTGATTTTGTTTGATTACAAATATTTCTTCAGGCTGAGTGGCTGTAACCTCTCAGAGAGAAGCTGTGAAGCTTTGTCTTTAGTACTCAGTTCCCCTTCTTGGCTGAGAGCTCTGGACCTAAGTAACAATGATGTAGAGGATTCAGGAGTTGAGCTTCTATCTGCAAAACTGAAGAGTCCACATTGTATAGTGGAAACTCTGAGGTAAGATTTTTTTTTTCTTTTTTTGTTTCTACCGTCTGTGAAAGTTATCAGTCATCCAGGTCATTGTAGTCTAAGGAGCTTGGAAAGAAAAGTGTCTGGACTTCTTTAAGTTGCTTGAAGACATTTTACCTCTCATCCGAGAAGCTTCTTCAGTTCTAGGGTCAAATGGTGGAGAGTCTCAGATTTTAGCTCTGTGGGAGTAGCCCACTGAGAGGGACAAAGGACCCCCTAATGATCCTCTACCTAATCACATGAGCCAATGTGTGAAAACAGCTGTGCGTCACAATAAGAAATCAAAAAGAAGCTTCTTCAGAACTGATGAAGCTTTTTTTTTTTTTTTTTAAAGCTGTTAATGTATTTTTTTTAATTATTGTTAAATTTTGCACATGAACATTTTGTTGTCTTGGTTCAACATATAATGTGATTTCATTCCAGTACAATTTGTTTTTCAGACTGAGTGGCTGTAACCTCTCAGAGAGAAGCTGTGAAGCTCTGTCCTCAGTTCTCAGCTCTCAGTCCTCTAGCCTGAGAGAACTGGACCTGAGTAACAATGATCTGAAGGATTCAAGAGTGATGTTTCTGTTTGCAGAATTGCACAGTCTACATTGTACACTGGAAAATCTGAGGTGAGATTTTTTATTTATTTTGTTTCGTACCGTTGGACTAAAAGTTGTCAGAAATCCCAGTTGTACAAAGCACTGTGAAGCTACCATAAATATCTCTTAATAGGGATTCTGTTTTATATGGTCACTGTTTGAAATATTTCCACACCAAACATATTATGAGTGTAATATTTACAACAAATGAATGTCCTGCTGTCATCTTTGTTGAGATTACATTTCTAGTCATTAGCTTTGAGATTATGTTTATAGCAAGTTTTTGCTTTCAGAACTTCACATTAGAAGGCAGAGGGGGTGAAGCAGCATGCTTATAAATTGTAATGTATTTATTTATGTATTCCTTAATGTTAAATCAATTATACATTGATATATTGTATTTTGTTACCTTGGTCCAACACATGGTTTTGTTTGATTCAAAATGTTTTTCAGACTAAGTGGCTGTAACCTCTCAGACAGAAGCTGTGAAGCTCTGTCCTCAGTTCTCAGCGCCAAACCTTGTAGTCTGAGAAAGCTGGACCTGAGTAACAATGATCTGAAGGATTCAGGAGTTATGCTTCTGTCTGCAAAACTGAGGAGTCCACATTGTGCACTACAAACTCTGAGGTGGTTTTTTTAAATAGTTTTCTTTTTTTAATTCTTTAAGTGAACTTACAGAGCTGTGCATAAACGTGAGCCTGTTGATTTACCGGTGAGTCTACCTTTTTATGTTCACAAGGTCTGGGTTTTGACCCAACATATTCTGCCAGGGGGACCCCCCAGGATAGATTATATCTCTCACCTGGCTTGGGAATGACTTGGTGTACCACCTAGATATGCAGCAGAAAATGAATGAATTGATGGATAAACAAAATGTATGAATTGGGAAAAAAAAGCAATTACAAAAAGAAAATCTGGTTCCCACGCCAGCGGAGAAATATAATCTCTCCAGCGTGTTCTGGGTGTGCCCCGGGCCTCCTCCCTTTGGGACATGCCTGGAATACCTTGCACAGGAGGAGCCCAGAAGGCATCCTTTTCAGATGCCCGGACCACCTAAACTGGCTCTTTTCGATGTGGAGGAGCAGCTCTACTATTAAATGTGTTACTGCTAAATGTAGCAGTAATTAAATCCTAACCACACATTGATTTTAAAAACAATGTCCGTTTCTTGTTCATGTTTTAATTTTCAGATTGAGTGACTGTAACATGTCAGAGAGAAGCTGTGAAGCTCTGTCCTCTGTGTTGAGCTCCCAGTCATCTAGCGTGAGAATGCTGGTCCTGAATAACTCTGACTTGAAGGATTCAGGAGTGAAACTTCTGTCTGTTGGATTGAAGAGTTCTTACTGCAAACTAGAAACTCTCAGGTCAGGGTTGAGATACTTACTGATGACAGATAAAATACAGAACATTTTTGTGGGTTATTACATACTAAATGGTGTCTAAAGAGTTTTCTCTAAAGTTTATTTTAATTCATCATGATCATCATGGTTACTGATGCTGATCTTATAACCTGGTCCAGAGTAGTTTGTTCAGTTTGAGTTTGCTATTCAGTTTAAGTGTAATATAGAGCCAGGCATATCTTTTTAAGACCATTGAATAACACCCACTAGATAAGTTAATTTTGTTCATTTGATTTAATAAAACTTTATTTATCCATTTATGTTTTGTGTGTCTGCAGTCTATCAGGCTGTCTGATCACAGCGGAAGGCTGTACTTCTCTGGCCTCAGCTCTGAGCTCCAACCCCTCCCATCTGAGAGAGCTGGACCTGAGCTACAATCATCCAGGAGACTCAGGAATGAAGATGCTGTCTGCTGGACTAAAGGATCCAGGCTGGAGACTGGACACTCTCAGGTATGGAGAGAATGTTTGATAGAGGAGGAAGAGCTGCAAAAATTTCCTGTGTCCTTCACCCACTTCCTGTTTGCTACATGCAGATGAGACATGAACAGATCAATAATTGATATTAATGTAGGTGGTGTCTACGGAGAACTTCTCCAGAAACAATTTGTAGATATCTCAGATATCTATATTTAATAGAGCAGATTACATTAATCTTTGTATAGATAAGCCGAGGACATGTTTACTATGGATTAATTAATTAATCTGGAATAATCCCGTTACCCACCAAAAAAAAAAAAAAAAACACTGATGAAATTGATATCTATAGTCAGAGCTGTGGTAGAAGCTGACAACTACAGGGAGATGTTTTCTGTAGATTAAAAGGCAAGCAGCCCTGCACAAATGCATTTGTATTTCAGTGCTTTTCATAGACAAAGGTCACAATGTGCTGTGAAAAGCCAACACACACTATAAAATAATGGCAGTGAAAACAATAAATGAATACATTTAGAGACGACCCAGGTGGAAGATACAGAGGCAGGAAGGAAGTGATAAAAAGGAGCGTTTATTGGTCCAAATGCAAAAGTGACAAATGAGGAAACACAAAGTCCATTGTTAGGGTTCAAAGTTGAGAGGAATGATGGAGGAGAATGACCACATCAACCCAGGAGGTTAAGTCAAGCGATTTCTTAAAGCACACATGTGGAGATGTCGCCTGTACGCAGAAAGGTTTAATCTCTGCCCCCACAACCTCACAACAATAGTTTTATTCTTAGTCAAGGTATATTTGCCAACGCCCTTTCTACGTCCATGGTTCAATACATGTGTACGTCAAATTAAAACCACAAACACTCAGTTATCTTTTCCCACAGTCTAAGAGAACACTCGAGGTCATCCGCTGCAGGTGCAGTCCCCCGACCTCAACTCGAGCAGAGCGTCTGGAACACCTCCCCCTTCGTATAGACAGTGTCACGTCTACATAGACATGAACATGCAGATCTAGCAAAACATACTAAAACTTTCACCTCCAAAACAAACTCTCTGACTGTATTTGTGTGCGTGTGAGTGTATGTATGTGTTAGTTAACCTCACTTGAACTGTCTCTGACCTCCTGCTTATGCAACCAGACCAGGGCCATTGTCATGTGTGCAATAATCTTGACTCATATGTGAAATGTGTTAAACAAATGTTTCAATCAAATGCCACTACTTTAAACTTTAATAAAAGAATATAAAAATGATCATAGGTGCCTACAATGAGAGATTATCATATGATTATACTGGCACCTGTAAATAAAGGATAGCATGAGATTAACACAAACTTAAAAATGTAATTTCAATAAATTTGATATATGCATAACTGAAAATGCCTGTTATATAATGTTAAATGCAATAAAAATAAAATGATAATAAAATGGCAGAAAAATAACACCTCATTTCCTCACACCATCAAACAATCCAGAGTAGGCACAGGAAAAGAGGACAGCACATACACTAGGAGCTACCTGCAAACAGGAGAAAGGTGGGAGCTCTTATCATTAGGGACTAAAACAGTGAAATGTGGATTATTAAATATTAGGTCTCTCTCCTCCAAGTCTCTGTTAGTACATGACTTAATAATTGATTAACAAATCGATTTACTCTGCCTTACAGAAATCTGGTTGCAGCAGGATGATTATGTTAGTTTAAATGAATCAACACCCCCGAGTCATTCTAACTACCAGAAACCTCGAAGCACAGGCCGAGGGGGGCGGTGTGGCATCAATTTTTCACACCAGTCTCTTAATTAACGAAAGACCAAGACAGACTTTTAATTCATTTGAAAGCCTGATGCTTAGCCTTGTCCACCCCAGCTGTAAAACTCAGAAACCAGTCTTACTTGTTATCATCTATCGTCCACCTGGGCCTTACACAGAGTTTCTGTCTGATTTCTCAGACTTTTTATCTGATTTAGTGCTCAGCTCAGATAAAATAATTATTGTGGGTGATTTTAACATCCATGTAGATGCTAAAAATGACAGCCTCAACATTGCATTTAATCTGTTATTAGACTCAATTGGCTTCTCTCAAAATGTAAAAGAACCCACCCACCACTTTACTCACACTCTAGATCTTGTTTTAACATATGGCATAGAAACTGAACATTTAACAGTGTTTCCTGAAAACCCTCTGCTGTCTGATCATTTCCTGATAACATTTACATTTACAATAATTGATTACACAGTAATGGAGAATAGACTTTATCAAAGTAGATGTCTTTCTGAAAGTGCTGTAACTAAGTTTAAGAATATAATCCACCCACTGTTATCATCTTCAATGCCCTGTACCAACATAGAGCAGGGCAGCTACCTGAACACTACTCCAACAGAGGTCGATTATCTTGTTAATAATTTTACCTCCTCACTACGTACGACTCTGGATACTGTAGCTCCAGTGAAAACTAAGGCCTGAAGTCAGAAGTACCTGACTCCGTGGTATAATTCTCAAACACGTAGCCTAAAGCAGATAACTCGTAAGCTGGAGAGGAAATGGTGTGTCACAAATTTAGAGGATCATCATTTAGCCTGGAGAAATAGTTTGCTGCTTTATAAGAAAGCCCTCCGCAAAGCCAGAACATCTTACTATTCGTCACTGATTGAAGAAAATAAGAACAACCCCAGGTTTCTCTTCAGCACTGTAGCCAGGCTGACAAACAGTCAGAGCTCTACTGAGCCAACCATCCCTTTAACGTTAACTAGTAATGACTTCATGAACTTCTTCACAAATAAAATTTTTATCATTAGAGAAAAAATTACCAATAATCATCCCACAGATGTAATATTATCTACAGCTACTTTTAGTACCATTGATGTTAAGTTAGTCTTTTTCTCCAATTGATCTTTCTGAGTTAACTTCAATAATTACTTCTTCCAAACCATCAACGTGTCTTTTAGACCCCATTCCTACAAAACTGCTCAAAGAAGTCCTGCCATTAATTAATTCTTCAATCTTAAATATAATCAACCTATCTCTAATAATCGGCTATGTACCACAGGCCTTCAAGCTGGCTGTAGTTAAACCTTTACTTAAAAAGCCATCTCTAGACCCAGCTGTCTTAGCTAATTGTAGGCCAATCTCCAACCTTCCTTTCATATCAAACATCCTTGAAAGAGTAGTTGTCAAACAGCTAACAGATCATCTGCAGAGGAATGGCTTATTTGAAGAGTTTCAGTCAGGTTTCAGAGCTCATCACAGCACAGAAACAGCTTTAGTGAAGGTTACAAATGATCTTCTTATGGCCTCTGACAGTGGACTCATCTCTGTGCTTGTCCTGCTAGACCTCAGTGCTGCGTTTGATACCGTTGATCATAATATCCTATTAGAGCGATTAGAACATGCTGTAGGTATTACAGGTACTGTGCTGCAGTGGTTTGTATCATATCTATCTAATAGACTCCAATTTGTTCAAGTAAATGGAGAGTCCTCTTCACACACTAAGGTCTATTATGGTGTTCCACAGGGTTCAGTGCTAGGACCAATTCTATTTACGTTATGCATGCATTATACTGCAGGAATGTCTTAAAGACATAAAGGGCTGGATGGCCTCTAACTTTCTGCTTCTTAATTCAGATAAAACTGAGGTTATTGTACTCGGCCCTGAAAATCTTAGAAATATGGTATCTAACCAGATTCTTACTCTGGATGGCATTACCTTGGCCTCCAGTAATGCTGTGAGGAACCTTGGAGTCATTTTTGACCAGGACATGTCCTTCAAGGCACATATTAAACAAATATGTAAGACTGCTTTCTTCCATTTGCGCAACATCTCTAAAATTAGAAATATCCTGTCTCAGAGTGATACTGAAAAACTAGTTCATGCATTTGTTACTTCCAGGCTGGACTACTGTAATTCGTTATTATCAGGATGTCCTAAAAACTCCCTGAAAAGCCTTCAGTTAATCCAAAATGCTGCAGCAATAGTCCTGACAGGGACTAGGAAGAGAGAGCATATTTCTCCTGTTTTGGCTTCCCTTCATTGGCTTCCTGTTAAATCCAGAATTGAATTCAAAATCCTGCTCCTCACTTACAAGGTCTTAAATAATCAGGCCCCATCTTATCTTAATGACCTTGTAGTGCCATATCACCCTATTAAAGCACTTCGCTCTCGCTCTGCAGGCCTACTTGTTGTTCCTAGAGTATTTAAAAGTAGAATGGGAGGCAGAGCCTTCAGTTTTCAGGCCCCTCTTCTGTGGAACCAGCTTCCAGTTTGGATTCGGGGGACAGACACTATCTCTACTTTCAAGATTAGGCTGCCGGGGATTCCCATGATGCATTGAGTTTTTCCTTTCCAGTCACCTTCTCACTCACTATGTGTTAATAGTCCTCTCTGCATCGAATCATACCTGTTATTAATCTCTGTCTCTCTTCCACAGCATGTCTTTCATCCTGTTTTCCTTCTTTTACCCCAACTGGTCGCAGCAGATGGCCGCCCCTCCCTGAGTCTGGGTCTGCCGGAGGTTTCTTCCTGTTAAAAGGGAGTTTTTCCTTCCCACTGTCGCCAAAGTGCTTGCTCATAGGGGGTCATATGATATGATTGTTGGGTTTACTCTGTATTTAATATTGTGCTATCTACTGTACAATATAAAGCGCCTTGAGGCGACTTTTGTTGTGATTTGGCGCTATATAAATAAAATTGAATTGAATTGAATTGAATTAAGTAAAGTGCTATACAAATACAGCCAATTTACCATTTAACAGTATGTGTATGAGAGCCATGTAATGTCCATGTGTGCATGCTGACTGCTCTGACTCCTCATCCTTTCAGGGTGGAGCCTGCTGGAGTCCGATGGTTGAGACCAGGTCTGAGGAAGTGTAAGTGTGTTTTTAATGGGATTCATGAAAACAAAGCAGCACACATTCAACCATCTTCATCATGTCAGGAGTCATCATCAAAGTGTCAATCAATGAACAGATGATGGATCAATAACTGCAGCTGGATTGTGTTTGTTCTCTCCATCAGATTCCTGTCAACTCACAATCGACACAAACACAGTGAACACAAACCTCCAACTGTCTGACAACAACAGGAAGGTGACACATGTGAAGCAGGTTCAGTCATATCCTGATCATCCAGACAGATTTCATTACTGGGAACAGCTGCTGTGTAGAAATGGTCTGACTGGTCGCTGTTACTGGGAGGTCGAGTGGAGAGGAGAGCTTTTTATATCAGTGAGTTACAGAAGCATCAGAAGGAAAGGAGGCAATGATGACTGTTGGTTTGGAGGGAATGATCAGTCCTGGAGTCTGTACTGCACTGACGAAGGTCCTCAGTGTGTCTGGCACAATAAGATAAAAACACAGATCTCCTCCTCCTCCTCCTCCTCCTCTGTCTCTAACAGAGCAGCAGTGTATGTGGACTGTCCTGCTGGCACTCTGTCCTTCTACAGAGTCTCCTCTGACACTCTGATCCACCTCCACACCTTCAACACCACATTCACTCAAACTCTTTATCCCGGGTTCAGATTTGGGTTCATGGCATACGGTTCCTCAGTGTCCCTGTGCTAAGTGAAGTGTAAAGAGTGTCTCCTGTTAGAGAAATACTCTGACTGTTGAACAGATAGTTCAGTCTGTACATGTCTGTCTCTTTACTCACAAACATGTTTTCAGATTCATGGATTCAATCAGTTGATGTTTGAAACTCTTCTGAATGATTCCTTGTAAACTTCTTCCTCTTCAGTCCTTTAAAGATGGAAGCTCCCATTATTTCAGGATCCACAATGTTGTTTCTCCACTCAAAGCTTCAGTTTTTTGTTTTTCTGAAGCTCAGTTCACAACCAGCTCCTCATTTTCAACTAGTCTGAGCTCATTGAAATGAATCCAAATGTTTGATTTATTTTTCTTAATGGGATGTTTCCATCATGGCTGAATAAGTGGACACCCAGTAGTACTCAGTGTATCAAATATTAGAGACATTCAGCATGTTTCTGCCATTCTATAAAAACAACTCTTCATTGATAGTGATTTGTGGCCCTCTGCTGGTGAGAAGATGAACTGCATGATGTCAGTTTAATGAGCACAGATGGCGTTTTAAAATTTTTTCTCATTGTTCAGGGTTGTGCTCCAGGAAGCAGCTTCAGCATAGCAGCTAACTACTGAAAAATGTCTGTTTAATCAGTTTGAATATGATTTCCTCATTAACAGAAACAGACTTCATAATAAAAAGGCTTCTGAATGTTTTGCAATGTTCTTTTGCAATGAGCATCATCTCTATCATGGAAATTGAACCTGGAAATAGTTGTTTGCTAGTATATTACTTTAGCTGACGCTAACTTTAAAGCACGCCACGACAGTTTTAATAACGTTACTAATGTTCAGCTACACTTTACTAGGTCACATCTGTGACACACGTCACTTAAATACAGAAGGAAATGTCTGTGAAGGTTCTCAGTCATCCAGGTCATTGTTGTCTAAGGAGCTTTGAAAGAAAAGCGTCTGGACTTCTTTGAGTTGCTTGAAGACGTTTCACCTCTCATCCGAGAAGCTTCTTCAGCTCTTTTTTCTTTTTTTTTTTCCGTCTGTCCCATTTGGTTCTTTAGCCGTCAGAATTGTTGTCTGAAGACCAACAAGGATACCAAATGGATTTATTTTGCCAAATGGATCATCATGGCATTGCCGCATTGGTCCATTTGATCAACTTTTGTTGTTATTATTTATTTTATTTTCAGTTGTTACAGATGGGACAGACATGATTGGGGGATAGGAAAGGGAGAAAGAAAGAGAGGAAGGAAAAGAAAAACAGAGGGGAAGAGGGACAGTGAGAAAGGGCACTTACAAAGACAAAGAAAAAAAAATCTCCTGGATCACCTGTTGAGAGAAAAAGAAGAGAAAACAAAAAAACAGAGCAACATACTAAACACAACATCATCACATTAATCTAGCTAAGTGTAAACAGCAATAAATACTAAATATTGAATGTTGTTGTGCAGCACAGACAGCGCACAATGTGCTTTGAAGTAGCAGCTAAGAAAGGTGTAGTTTATGTCTACGTGCAGTGAACACCCGTGTGCACACCTGTGTGGATCAGCGCGCTTGTATACAAAAGGTTTCCCCATGTAACGGTCTGCTAGAGGGTGTGGAGGCCCATAGTCCCGTCCCCCAGTGCATAAAGCAGACATGGAGGAGATCCAGGCTCCAGACATCCAGGGACCCCAGAGTGCGAGAGCCCAAGGAGTACCACCGGAGGGGCATCCGTGCCACCCTCCTGGGAAGGGCTGAGGAGATCCCCAGACGAGGGGGTCATCCAGTAGCCACGGAGCAGAAGCCAGAGGGGGCTGCACTGGCGCGCCCGCCAGCTCTGCCGGCAGCCAGCTGTGCCAGAGTGAACCGAGCTGCAGGCCCCGAGGCCGGAGGTTCGAGGGCCCCCTTTGCCCCGGAAGAGGCCTGACCGAGCGACAGGCTCCAGGCCCCGCCAAGTAGCCACAGGGAGTGAGCTGATGCATACCTGGATAAATATGGGATATATAAAAGTCTGGGAAGGGAACTCTGGAACACAAACTTGGAGTAATCAGGACCCTACACCACCGAGCAGAACATGTTCCCTCTAAGCATGAGGGAAAAAAGAAGGAACACACACACGTAAAGGAAGCACTCAGAACATGTGGTTATCCTAATTGGGCTTTCTTAAAGTCAACAAAGAGGCACAGAAAAGAAGATCAGACACCAGCGAGGGAGGATAAGAAAGACAGACGCAACAACGTTGTCATCCCCTATGTAGCCGGTGTATCAGAGAAACACAGGAGAGTTTTCTCCAAGCACGACATACCAGTGTACTTCAGACCCAGCAACACACTCAGACACAAACTGGTTCACCCTAAGGACAAAACTCCTAAACACAAACTGAACAATGTGGTGTATGCTGTACAGTGCAGCGAGGAATGCCCAGACCTCTACATCGGAGAGACCAAACAGCCACTTCACAAGCGCATGGCACAACATAGAAGAGCCACCTCCACGGGACAAGACTCAGCTGTTCATCTGCATCTAAAGGATAAAGGTCACTCTTTCGAGGATGCCAACGTTCACATTTTGGACAGAGAGGACAGATGGTTTGAAAGAGGAGTGAAAGAAGCCATTTACGTCTACTGTGAGCGACCATCTTTGAACAGAGGCGGTGGTTTACGACACCAACTGTCTGCCATCTATAATCCAGCTTTGAGATCCCTTCCCAGACGCCTTAACGCCCACTCACATCCTGGGCCATCTGACCTCAGGAAATCACATGATAGGGTGGGGCCAGGTTTCAAAATGAGCTCACCCGAAACCCTGGCTGATTGGGACCCACACCCACTTTCACACCTTGGCTCATGTGATTAGAGGATCATCAGGGGGTCCTTTGTCCCTCTTTGGGGGGAAACTCCCACTGGGTTTAAATCTGGGACTCTCCACCACTGGTCCTTAGAACTGAAGAAGCTTCTCGGATGAGAGGTGAAACGTCTTCAAGCAACTCAAGAAGTCCAGATGCTTTTCTTTCAAAGCTCCTTAGACTAAAGAAGGAAATATTGGCTCTGTTTTATCTGCTGGGCCCAAAAGTGACTCACTGTATTTAAACTGCTATGAATAACTTGTTGGTCTATAATATGTGAAACATGTGTCAAATGTCTCCATCATGAAAGATATCAGGTCATCTTGAGCCACAAAAACATTCCTATCATGAGGTAGAAGCTGGAATCAGTTTGTTGCAGACGTTTATATATCCCATATTTATCCAGTTAAAGTCACATTGAAATTCAAAAATGTCTTTGCAAGAGTCGTCTGTCCAAGAGGAGCAGAAACAAATATAACAACAGTTATTTAAGCTGTTTTAAAGGCCACAAAGGAGCAGATTGGTTATAATGCAGCTGCTTCAGAGGAATAAAGATGAAACACTGTTTTTATTTCATGTGTAACACCTTTCAATCATGTGTTGACTAAAGTCTATTGACCAGTATAAGTAAAGACATCACACACACACACACATGGAAACACTGAAACCTGTTTTTGGTGCAGCAGCGGTCCCAGCTGCTCGCCTTTATCTAGACTGGGTCGGCTGCTTATCTCAATATAATCAATGTTTAAAGTTCTCAGTGTTTCTGTGTTGCTTCGTATAGGATCTCCCAGCATCATCAGCTGTGCTGTCAGCAAGGCTTCTGACAAAACCATCTAAGTACTCTCATGTAACACCATTGCTTATACAGCTGCACTTACTCCCTGTTGAATTCAGAGTCCATTTTAAGATATTGGTTCTGACCTTTAAAGCTCTTCAAGGACAAGCACCAGCCTACATCATTGAATCTTTACAGCCCTATGTCCCTAGTAGGTCCCTGAGGTCATGTGTTCAGGGCCTACTTGTTATTCAGCATGCAAGGCTGAAAACCAAGGGAAATAGAGCTTTTGCCACTGTGGCTGCTAGACTGTGGAACTCTCTTCCTCGGAACTTAAGATCTGCAGTCTCAGTGGTCACTTTTAAAAAAACAACTAAAAACACATCTTTTTAGAATTGCATTTTGTCAACTTTTGTCTTTTTTTCTTTTATACTTTGTTAAGCACTTTGTGAACTTTTTATCTAGAAATGTGCTATATAAATAAAATTTTACTTACTTACTGTCCAATCATTGTGTGCTAGGTTACCCTTATAGTGCAATGTCTGTTTGCAAAAAGAGAAGCATGTGTGTCAAATAGTCAGTGCTGATTCCTTTGTGTCATCATTTGTTGAGAAGAGAGAACAGTTATAACGGAGGAGGAAGCCTTAATATCTGCATCCAACAAGGACACTATTTAATTGTTGGTCCAGACCAACCGCTTGTAAAAAAGAAAAAAAAAGTTAAACCAAAAGGAGGTAAATACCTGTGTTGTTAAGTTAGCTGATGGTTTGTTGACTGTAGTTGGTTAGTTAGTTGTTTAATTGCCAGCCGAGCCTCCTGTGAGGAAAAGCCAGAGGCTGCCAGTGATGTAGCCGACTGTCAAGGATCAATGTCAGTTTCACTGAATTGTAACTTAAGTAGCTGTTTGCTACAATACAGTGACACGTGTTAGTAACATTTAGCTATCTGCCATCCCTCCTGCTTAACTCTGTTATTGACAGCTAGCTGCTGATGGTTAGTTCAGGGCATAGACAGTAAGGTTCAGAGATGACTCCATTCATTTCCAGCACACACGCCTGCACACACAGACCTACAGTCAATGACGCTGCATGTTTGTTGGCTTGTTAGTTACAAAAAGATGTAGCCTGTCACGGACTGCCGGGGCAGACCGTGTGAAGTGAGTAGAGGACCCAAGAGCAGACAGAGGCAATGAGACAAAACTGGACTTAACAAAAAATGAGCCTTTATTATGGCTAATGACAGAAGGCAAAACAAAAGCTAAGAAGAGTGCAGGAAAGACAACTGGAAAACAGACTGTAAAAAACCTATGACACTGAACACTATACAAGACTATGAAACTATGGTAAATCTATGAAGCTAATTCTATGACTGTGACTATGAGAACTGTGACGACTATGACATAACTGGGAATCTTACGCAGACGATGCGACACTGAATATAGGAAGACTGAGGGCTTAAATACACACATGAGGTGATCAGGGCAGTATTAACCTCAGAGCTGCTCACACTGAGGGAGGCGGGACTTACAGCACAGGAAGTGATGTCAGAAAATAAAAAGACTTTTAGTCCTGAGTGAGCGACAGGTTTGACAGGACGGTGACGTGGATCTCCTTCAGACCTGGATCACAGTCTTCACACTAAACCCTTTAAACATCTTTGCTCTGTTGGTTTGATCAGTAAGAACAATAATGTCATAAAAACATGATGTATCCTCTCCTGATGAATATAGATCCGTGTAGATAAACCACTCAAAGGCTCCACTCAAACAATACCTCACATTAAATATATGATTATAGTCAGAGGAGACTCCAAAATAAAAGCACCTTTAAGCCAAGTTCTTTCAGACTAAAAGGAGACAGGAAAGACAAACTGATCAGAACTTCCTGGTGAATCATGTCAAATAAAAGAAACACAAACCTGTTTCGTAGTATAAGAGTTCATCCAACCTGCAGCAGTGATACTGAAGTCTGAACGACACAAAAACCAAATGAATCTGTCCATCAGTGATAATAAAGATCAGCCTGACATCAATCTGTAACATCAGCAGGACCAAGATCACTTCCACTGTGTCCATCACTGGTAGGTTCAACTGGGAGACAGTCTCTAACATGATGAAAACATAGTCTATGATTGAGAACATCATAGTGATGCGTAGGTTCATCCAGGTCACAGTGCTCTACACTGAACAAGTCAAACACCTGGACTTCACCCAGTTGGTGTTCTTTGTGTCTTCTTTCTTCAGCTCTAGAGACGAACACAGAGAACTGTTTCTAACACATGGCTTATCAATACGTTTGAGTCCATCCACACAGCTCAACATGTTTCTACTAACACGTTCTACCAACATAGAGGTCAGAGTGAAATAATGAGGTGTTAGACTGATGTTCTGCCTGACACCAAAGAGACACAGGAAGTGTATGATTCAGTAAGAGGAGTTTGGACTTATTTAACCACCTTTGGTGTATATGATGGTGTCGTCTGTGGAAGGATGTGTAGAGCAAAAACAAAACCAGCCAAGAACACTATGAAGCTCATTTAAGAGAAAATCAAAGAAATGTGAAGCTGTGGTGACGGATATAAACACAGTTGATGGTTTGAATCCCATCAGGTCCTGGACCCCTGCTCTCTGTCCGATCACAGACTGAACACATCAGCAGGACCACCAAAGTCCTCAGATGAATCCAGGGTCTGTCCTCAGCCTTTGCTTCAGTTCCTCACAGTTAGACACAGTAGCAAACATGTCATCATTCATCTTCTTCTACACTCTATCACTGATCACTAAAACTAGCTGATGTCTGTCCTGATGTCCAGGTAGGACAGACTGCAGTGAGTTTAATAAGCTGTTCGATTACACTTAGAGCACAGGTGTCGAACTCCAGGCCTCGAAGGCCGGTGTCCTGCAGGTTTTAGACGTGTCCTTGATCCAACACAGCTGATTCATATGGCTAAATTACCTCCTCAACATGTCTTGAAGTTCTCCAGATGCCTGGTAATGAACTAACCATTTGATTCAGGTGTGTAGACCCAGGGTGAGATCTAACGGTGTGTTCACACCGAACGCGATAGAGGCGGCCAGAGCGTCAGGTTTACATGTAAAGTCAATGGAAAGAGCGCGATGACACACGATTGTGCATCCGGCAAAAATACGGAAGCAGATTTGCGTCACGAAAACGGCAAAACCCATGAAACGCGGGTCAGTGTACGGCGTCTGGCGCGTTTGACTCGCAGAAAAAAACATGCGCGTGAGTTTTTGTGTTGCATTTTGTGCATACACGTTTTTCGCCTCTACCGCTCGAGTTGGAAAAATTTTAACTCCACCGTCAAATCGCGCCACGACAACCAATCAGGAGCCTGTTGACATGGCTGTAACCAGGTCAAAGGGGCAGATCAAACCAAAGCCCTTCATTCTTCATTCAGTATGGAGGAAAAACACATCAGTGCAGTGGTTAATCATCCAGAACTGTACGATGCTAGCTGCTACTTCTACCGGGACAGGAATAAAAAGGACCTAGCTTGGAGGCACATAAGTGAGGAGATCGGGCAACCTGGTAAGTTCATTTGTTCTTCTTTTTAATTTTCAGACTGACCCGATGAAGCCGCGAAGATTTATCTAGCTAGCATGCCTACTGTCCCGCTATTTTCCCACTGATGTACAAATACCTTTCCACTAACAAGATAATGTGTTTATTCAGAGGACATCTGCAGGAAAAAGTGGAAGAGCCTCAGGGACACGTAAAATAAGGAGAAGAGGAGTGGGTCTGCAGCAGGATCAGGGAGGAGATGGAAATTTTACGCGGTCAGGGGGTTTCTGGACCCCTTTCTCACCTCGCAGCAATATGGTGCAGACCGTGGAGAATTTCGCCCCCG